>NW_015390555.1:28042-70317 GCF_001527695.2 Protobothrops mucrosquamatus | reverse complement strand
ATATTTTATTTAGCTTTTAGTAATCCATCTTTTAAATAGTTGTATGGTAAAAAATGTCTTCCGGATGTTGTATTCCAGTTGTGAATTAACTATATTGATTGTCAGAAAACCAAAACATCAAGTTTTGCCCATCCCTATTTTGTGTAGTATTTTACTCCTAAATAATATTCTTCTCCCTAGTATGCATATTGCTACTTAACACATAACAGGTCAGTATTTTTAAGAGAAACAAGATTGCTAAATCAGCAAACAATAAATATTATCAGCTATATATTTGCTTGGTTTTTTAGTTGGCAAAGGGGACACTTAAATTAAGTATAAATGAATAAAATTAGTGTTCAGATAATTTTTCTTATGTAATAGCAGTAATACAATACATGCAAATGCTTTTACTTATTTTCCACCCATTGCTTACAAACAGAACACATTTCCCCTACTATTTTACAAACGTGTGTATGTAAATATGGAGTGTGCTCTGCAGCAGAGAAAACTAATATTGTTAATTTTTACAGGCTTTCTATTAGAGTTTGGGACATAAAGAGGCCAGTTTGGTGTTTAAAGTGCTTTTGACTAGAAACAGTTCTAATCCTCCCTTAGGTATTAAGTTGACTGAGTGGGTTAGTCACTTTTTCATAGCCCAACCCACTTCCTAAGTTGGTTGTTGTGAGGCAAATAGAAGGCAGAAGCATTATGTACACTGCACTGAACTGCACAAAATTGCGGAGTATAGAAAAAGTAATAATTTTATAGACAGCGGTAACTGTGTTTACTAAAATGCATGTAGAAATATGATGGATTTTGCTATCACATCTGCACAGCTCTAATCCACTGAATTGACAGCTAGCATAATAGATTTACTTTTGTCTTGCACAGCATTAGATGTATGTGAAAAGTGGGGAGAATCGCCACCTCTGCAACCCAAGCATATGCGTGAAGCAGTCAGACGACTGAAATCACGAGGACAGATTCCAAATTCAAAATATAAAAAAATTCTCTATCACTGAAGAGGAAGCAGAAAAAGTATCTAAGTGGAATGGAGATGTTTTCACTGAAATGAAAATGACTTCTGAGAGTATATTCAGATTATTTAAGAGCGTCAAGTTCTGCAAAATTAAGATGTTCCTTGTGCAATAATTCTGAGTGGGTAATGATAAGACTACATTGCAGGTATATTGTGCTAAATATAAACAACATTTTCTAAGTAGGCAAAATAAGAAACATTGATGTAATAATATTACATGAAACTTCTGAAACATGATTTTGAGATTTCTCTTAAAAGGAAATAAAAGTTTTTAAAAAGCGTTACAGGATAATGGCTGTTCATTCAGTGACTATTTGAATGTACTACACTGCTGAAAAAATGGACTTACAACCAACATTGCATTTATGACCTTCACACTGTCCTTATGGTCATGTAATCAAAGTTCGGATGCTTGGGGACCAGCCCACATTTATAACAATCATAGCTTCCTGAGGTCACATTCTCTGCCTTGTGCAAACAGCCTTCACTTCAGCTCTCCCCTCGGCTGCCCTAGACACCATGTCCAAAATGTAGACATCACTATACGCCACTGTCCCCACTCCAAGCTGATCTTTTTCTTCTTTGCTCCCTTCCTCTGGGCTTGCTGGCCTCAAGCCCCACTGCACAGGGGCTGACAGTACTGGGCTCAACTCTGCCCTTTTGGTTACCTTGCACTGCATGGCCAAGATAAAGATGCTGCTTATTCTGCCATTGCCCCTTGCTGCTGTCCCACCTTTGGTGCTATGGGCTTGAAGCCAGCCATCAGCCAGCCCAGTGGAGGGGAGGGGAAGATGATGGTTAGCAGAGGGTGATGGAATATAACAGCATCTTTATATTGACTATGCTCTAGAGCAGTGGTTCTTAACCTTTTTGAACGAATCGCCCCCTTGAGCCAATGAGGAAGTTGTCATCGCCCCCCTCCCCCAACATAACCTCTCAATCACAACTTTGCAATACTGCAGACCTCTTAAAATGTGAAATGAATTTATATAAACTTTCATTTCTCTCCCCCAGAATAAAGTTAATAATTTTGTGGATGTGAGNATATTTTATTTAGCTTTTAGTAATCCATCTTTTAAATAGTTGTATGGTAAAAAATGTCTTCCGGATGTTGTATTCCAGTTGTGAATTAACTATATTGATTGTCAGAAAACCAAAACATCAAGTTTTGCCCATCCCTATTTTGTGTAGTATTTTACTCCTAAATAATATTCTTCTCCCTAGTATGCATATTGCTACTTAATACATAACAGGTCAGTATTTTTAAGAGAAACAAGATTGCTAAATCAGCAAACAATAAATATTATCAGCTATATATTTGCTTGGTTTTTTAGTTGGCAAAGGGGACACTTAAATTAAGTATAAATGAATAAAATTAATGTTCAGATAATTTTTCTTATGTAATAGCAGTAATACAATACATGCAAATGCTTTTACTTATTTTCCACCCATTGCTTACAAACAGAACACATTTCCCCTACTATTTTACAAAAGTGTGTATGTAAATATGGAGTGTGCTCTGCAGCAGAGAAAACTAATATTGTTAATTTTTACAGGCTTTCTATTAGAGTTTGGGACATAAAGAGGCCAGTTTGGTGTTTAAAGTGCTTTTGACTAGAAACAGTTCTAATCCTCCCTTAGGTATTAAGTTGACTAGTGGGTTAGTCACTTTTTCATAGCCCAACCCACTTCCTAAGTTGGTTGTTGTGAGGCAAATAGAAGGCAGAAGCATTATGTACACTGCACTGAACTGCACAAAATAGTGGAGTATAGAAAAAGTAATAATTTTATAGACGGCAGTAACTGTGTTTACTAAAATGCATGTAGAAATATGATGGATTTTGCTATCACATCTGCATAGCTCTAATCCACTGAATTGACAGCTAGCATAATAGATTTACTTTTGTCTTGCACAGCATTAGATGTATGTGAAAAGTGGGGAGAATCGCCACCTCTGCAACCCAAGCATATGCGTGAAGCAGTCAGACGACTGAAATCACGAGGACAGATTCCAAATTCAAAATATAAAAAAATTCTCTATCACTGAAGAGGAAGCAGAAAAAGTATCTAAATGGAATGGAGATGTTTTCACTGAAATGAAAATGACTTCTGAGAGTATATTCAGATTATTTAAGAGCGTCAAGTTCTGCAAAATTAAGATGTTCCTTGTGCAATAATTATGAGTGGGTAATGATAAGACTACATTGCAGGTATATTGTGCTAAATATAAACAACATTTTCTAAGTAGGCAAAATAAGAAACATTGATGTAATAATATTACATGAAACTTCTGAAACATGATTTTGAGATTTCTCTTAAAAGGAAATAAAAGTTTTTAAAAAGCGTTACAGGATAATGGCTGTTTATTCAGTGACTATTTGAATGTACTACACTGCTGAAAAAATGGACTTACAACCAGCATTGCATTTATGACCTTCACACTGTCCTTATGGTCATGTAATCAAAGTTCGGATGCTTGGGGACCAGCCCACATTTATAACAATCATAGCTTCCTGAGGTCACATTCTCTGCCTTGTGCAAACAGCCTTCACTTCAGCTCTCCCCTCGGCTGCCCTAGACACCATGTCCAAAATGTAGACATCACTATACGCCACTGTCCCCACTCCAAGCTGATCTTTTTCTTCTTTGCTCCCTTCCTCTGGGCTTGCTGGCCTCAAGCCCCACTGCACAGGGTCTGACAGTACTGGGCTCAACTCTGCCCTTTTGGTTACCTTGCACTGCATGGCCAAGATAAAGATGCTGCTTATTCTGCCATTGCCCCTTGCTGCTGTCCCACCTTTGGTGCTATGGGCTTGAAGCCAGCCATCAGCCAGCCCAGTGGAGGGGAGGGGAAGATGATGGTTAGCAGAGGGTGATGGAATATAACAGCATCTTTATATTGACTATGCTCTAGAGCAGTGGTTCTCAACCTTTTTAATGCCGTGACCCCAACCGGTCGTAAGTCGAGGACTAAACCGGTCGTAAGTTGAGGACTAAACCGGTCGTAAGTCAAGGACTAAACCGGTCATAAGTCGAGGACTAAACCGGTCGTAAGTCGACTACCCAACCGGTCATAAGTCGAGGACTTTCCCTGCCCAGGAGCGCCGCGCATGCGTGGTTCCACCCCTTGCGCCAGCCGAGGTGTAGCTGGCAAGCGGCAGAGACGGAGCAGGCCGTCCACCAGCTGGCCCAGCCTAAGGGAGGTAAGGCACTCGCCGGAAAAGGGGGAAAAAATGGCGGACAGCCTTGCTTGGTGACCCCCGTGAAATGGTCGATCGACCCCAAATGGGGTCCCGACCCACAGGTTGAGAACCACTGCTCTAGAGAAGGGGAAGAGAATGGCAGGTGGGAGGAACAGGACACAGCTTGAGCAGGACAATTGGCTTCTGGCTAACTGATCCCCTGAAAGTGTCCTTTGACATGGAAAAATCAAGGCTTGGAGCTGGCAGGGATCAAGCTGGGAATGGATTGGATCATTGTGGGAACTGACAGGAGATGTGATCAGCTTTTGCAACCTTCCCATCTGGCTTCCAACAAAGTCAATGGAGAAGCTGCAGGAGGTCGTAAGTCATAGTCACATACCTTTGCTTAACAACCGCTGCCAGGACTTCCATTGTTAAGCAGCACCTTCACGTGATGTTTTGCTTAATGACTTCTTTGCTTAGTAAAAGAAATTCCAATCCCAATAAGGGTTGTTACCTGAGGACTATCAGTATTACAGATACCATTACATCTGTTGACAACTAAATCTAACATAGTAATTATAGTTATTTTTCTTCTTAGTCCTAATATTTAAGTTTGTATTGATCTCTCAGCTTAAATATAGAATTTGTTAACTATTACAGCAAGATCAAGGAAACGTGCCATATACTTGTAAAGAATTATCAAAAACAATTGTGCATCATAAAGCTAATGTTAAACTTTTAAAACTTGTCGTTTTAATAAGGCCCTTAAGTGTTTTTGAAAAGTTCAGAAATGTTCACAATGTATATTAATTGCAATTATCAATACAAATAAATTAATAAATATAAATAAAATCTAAGATAGGAACCTAAGCCTGAGAAATAAATCAATGGAAATAGAAGTTAAGCATTTTAATACATAATTTTTTAAAAGTGGTTCACAGAACCAGTATAGTCAAGAGGAAACTATATTGTGTGAGAAAGAGATCCAATATACTGAAGGCTTAGATTTCAAGTCAGACTTGTACCACATATTGTCTATTCCCATATACTCTCCTGTTTGAAATTACAGAAGTAGTTATAACAGACTTAGAGCTTTAAAATTAATTTTTTGATATGTCAGCTATGACGTTATATAAAGAGTTTTGTTCTTCACATATATAAATACAGCACAGAAGGAAAACATCTTCAAAAACAGAACCAGACTAAAATACTTTTTGTAGTCAAATATCAGCTTCAGTGGGTTTCCTCTTATTCTCATGTTACGTTTAGATAAATAATTGTTCTCAGCATAGCGGAAGCATCTGAGGCATTCATGCCATAACAGGCTAATAAGCTGTAGTTTCTATTAACTGAAACAAGCATACTACACCAACTTATTTGCCACAGTATACAGTTTACAGTTTCTACATTTTGCCTTATTTTAAACCAAATTTATATTGGAAGACATAAAATTATTTTAGTCAAAAATGCAGAGACTATATGGTATAATAAAATACACTGTGATTTTTGTACCCTGCTGCATTTCTAAATGAAAAGTTACTTTAAGTGAACAGAATGTGTACTGCACCGAATGTAAATATTCACACTTGCCTCATTCTAAGCTCAAAAAATTGGGTGCACATGTATTTGTTCAAATAAACCAACATATTTGGGCAATTATTCAACAATTAGATCTAGAGAAAAAAACAACCACATATTCATTAACAAACTTCCTGTCAAAGTTGACAGAAAACACAGTTACACGTGTTATTTTGGTTATCAGCAGTTTCATATAGTCACAGACTGTTCTATTCATCAGAAAAAATAGGCATATACATCTGCAAAAGCACACTACTCTTTAGATAAAGAGTGCTTTTGCAAGTATATTAAAGAAGGACTGTCCCATAAGGGCATTATCCAATATGGAGTGACAGAATAATGTTTACTCCAGTGCATGGCCTGGGTTTGTTTAGAATATTGTAACAGAGATAACAGGAAAAGTGTAGAAGCAACAACTGTTCCTTACATAGCAAACAGGCAAAATCCAGAATACATGCAATCTTATAAGGAAAAAACATTACCATTAAATTAAAGAAACCGACAGAAGCACAGCACAGCTGCAAAACTTCCTAGAGTTCAGCAATTCTACAAATAACCCCGAAGGCTAACAAATTATTAGAAGCAGATGCTTTTTTTAAAAAAAGTTCTTCATAATTCACATGGTGAAGATGAGATCGTGACTGCTCTATTGCAATCCAGGCAGAAAAGCAGAAATTCAAGAAAAAGATCATTCTGTAACAGGTGGGTGCTTCAACTAAGAACTATAATTATTAGACAAAGATTAGCTGTAGTGCATAAACTAAATTTAGCATGTTATTATAAATAAATTGGATAATATCAAGCAAACAGCTGTTTACTAAAGCTTGTTATCCTCACCATGTTCCATTTTTTAAAAAACAGAAAATGCCATCTATAAAGGACATAATAATAACTGCACTCTGATCCATTATGGTATATTGTTTTGACAAGATGTTGCTCGAAAAATTGCTATAAAAATTCACAATCCTTTCCTATACAGGTAATCCCCGAGTTACGAGCATTCCCTTAGCGCATGTTCGAAATTACACGGTAAGAGACCCCTAGTGCTTAAGAGCAAGTCCCGAAATTACGAATGTTGCAGCACCATGGCAATTGTTCACCCTTACGAGTGACCACAGTGATACAACAGCATGCACCCTGGTTATTCCCTCCCTCCCCAACCCCACCTTGGGCCTTTTCAATACTCACCCTGCGAAGATTGAGATCCTTCGCTTTTTTGGCTGCTCCAGGCCTTTGGTGCGTTCGCAGAGAATGGAGGCCTAAAGTAACACAAGATCACGTGAGATCAGTGGCGCGAGATCTCGCTACTGATCTTGTGTGATCTCATGCTACTTTAGGCCTTTGTTCTCTGCAACTGAGAACGGAACCGAAGCCGGGGGACGCTTCTGCATCCCTCAGTAGGCCCAATCCAGGCGCCAGAGGCCTTTTCCAGGCCGCTACCACCTGGATCTGAGCATGGGGAACACTTCCACAGCCTTCTGAAAGCCTGATCCAGCCGCTGGAGGCCTTTTCCAGGCCACTGCCACCCAGAAATGGGCCTCCAGAGGGCTGCAAAAGCGTCCCCCAGCCTCACTTCTGGGTGGCAGCGGCCTGGAAAAGGCCTCAGACACCCGAATCCAGCCTCCAGAGACATGCGTAAGCGCCCCCCAGCCTTAGATTTGGGCGGCAGCAGGAACTGTGGCAGAAAGACAGATCTTTTCAAGGTGAGTCCCGCGCGGCAGGAAGGGAGGGGGAAGCAAGAGGTATCTTAGTGGGTCGGGAAGGCCATGGGGCCCTGTTCCACTAGGCCCTCCATGGCCTTCCCCACCCTGAGATACCTCATGTTCACTTAATGAGCCACGTGCGTCTTAACAAGCAGGGAGTGAATCACGTTCAAGGTATGAGATTCACTCCCACGAGTTTTTGAGTTACGATGGAACGGGCAGTCTCCATTAAATTCGTAATTCGAGGACTACCTGTATTATGTTTCAAGATTTATCTGAGTACAGATGCCAAAGCTTCAAAATCAGTCAGTCTGTTTTCTTCCTATCCCTCTCTTATTTTGTTACTAGTTAGTCAATTAAGTATTCTGGACAACTGACAATCTTGCACATATTTTTGTGAATTTTGAGCTAGCTTAGTAAAGGTACCCCCTCAATTCTAAGCTCAGTAATGCCTATAGCACATTTCCATTCTTGGATTCAAATGTGTAAAACAGTATAAACTTTGTTCAATTTGATACCTACCAACTCATACTAATTAATTTCTATTATCCTTCATGCCTTGGTCTAAATAAACTTTGAGTATATCTATTTATAATAATAAGACTCAGCATATTTTAAAAGTCACTCTTTTCTATGTAAGAACATCAGGCTTAGAGTTAAAACTACATTTTAGTGAGAAATGCTGCTAGAACCTGGCCTAACCCTAATTGCTTTCATAAGGATAAATTCAGATTTTGAATTTTATCTGCCCAAATAATCACCAGAAGTTAAATTCAAAACAAAGGAATCTTTGCCTTTGATATGCCTTCCAAATTTGTTCACTTTAGATTCTGCCAGTTATCTATTTGATTGGCAGTTACAGCAGGTTATAATAAAACTTAAATGCATTTTACACGTGGTCAAAACTAAGTCATAAAAATCTAGATTAAAATCCATGAGAGTTTTCTGTTATAGTTGGATGCTATGGATAACTTTAATTGAAAATCTTATGGTCTGTTATAGAAGGATTATTAGCAACTATTTGCTTCTATGTTTTGTTTTGGCATAGTTATGGATACATAACTATTTTGGGAAGCAATATATAACTTTTCTAACATTTCTTTGGAGATATCATTCTAGTTTTAGAAACATTCATCAAAACTGCTATTGTGTATTTTAGAGCCAAATTGTTTTTCTTTCATTCCAAATATTATACAAAAGTGATAGCAAAAAGGTCAACCATTCTGCAGCTAAAACAATTTCTAGCAGCATTCCACATCTTCCAGAAAAAGTTTTTGATTCATTGGCATGACCTAAAGTGATTTGACAGATCTCATTTCCAAGCCTCTCCAACATTATTAGTTACAGTTATGAAAATAAAGTTATTTATATTTTCATTAATAAGGATAAAATGTTTAATCAGGCACTTTCTCATCAAATTGTACTCCAAAATGGCTGTAAATCCATTTTAATGGAGGTGGACCTTAAGCACAAGGAAGGTTAGTGTACCAATACTGCATTAATAGATTACAGTATTATAAAGAAAGGAGACTAGGGAAAATATAATTTCATGAGAAATTGTGGCCACCTCAATTCTTTTCTCTAAGAACAATGAGATGATGGATTTTGTATTTTCTGTTCCGAGCACATTTTTTTTCTTGTGCTGGGACTGTAACTGTATCTCCGGTCCATATTTCAAACTCATGTTGCTACAGCAGAATTGCCTAATTAGGCCTGAGCTAAGCAGAATGGGGTGAGCATGTCCCAAACACCTACCTGTAAGAAACAGGTCATAGCAAGAAACATGTTTATCAGCACCACTTTATGATAACTCATGAGTAATTTTTTTTCTTGTCTCACTATTCAACTGACAATAGTGCCAGGCTTTAGCTAGAGTACAGTTTCATGTTTTTCCAGACACAGCTGGGCTACTAAATCCAGTCTCCTGTTCATCTTATTCCCATGTACTTTCTTGCTACATCTCCGCTTCCATCTCCTGTAATGGCATTCTGCTTCTGTTTTCAAGGTAGCGGCTCTTGAATGAAGGCGGACAAATTAACTGCTTTGCTTTTAGCAAACCTTTTCAATGCTGGTAGTAATTTCTGAATGCTTTGAGCATCTCTTGCTCAAGTCTTTTTGTCAAAGCTGGAAGAGAGGATCGTATTTCTTGATTTCCTGCAATAAGCGTAATTTGTCCTGATTGGCTTCTGCAAGAGCTCTCCGAGTGTCCTGTAACTCTTTTTCCAAAGTGAATGCTGCTTTCAACTGCAAAATACAAAACAAGGTTGTAAAATGTGGGGTAAACTTGGCCTGGCAAAGGTGCTGGACCTGAATTCAAATTCTATTTAGCCATTAATCATTTTGGGACATTCGTGATCTTTCAACCTAACATACCTCAAAAGACTGTTGTGAAGATGAAAAAATTGGTCAGTGCAGTACTATTTGCTGTGATTTTTGTCTATGAATTAAAGCTAGGGATGAATATAATAAATGAATGAAATTATAACTAGAATAAATTTTTCAGGAAAACTATTTGCAGAATGAGAAATCTAATTATTTACTGGAAGCCAATAATTTAATGAAGTAACTAATTTCAGCACTTCTTATAAGGGAATATTAAAAGAATGTTATCTGATTTCCAACTATTGTTATCAATCTGAAAAGCAATTCAGTGTTCTGCTTACCTAGAGAGCAGCAAATTTAAGGGGAGGCAAGCAAAAGCAATAAACCAGCATGAATTAGCATGCCTCACTGAACAAGATAAAGCAGAATTCATGCTTATTGTCTTACAATAAAGAACATAATGTTTATACCACTGAGTGCCTAAGTCTCATACTGTAACTCATGCAATTAATGCTGCTTTTCATGCCTGAATTATTTATTTTTTTATGAAAATAAACTGGAGTTTTCTGAAAGAGGAAAAAGAAGCAACAAATGAGAAACCCTAGTTCTAAGAGGAATTTTTTTAGATTACAGTCGATCAATATAATTAGAGTTGGGATTTGTTTTAATGAAGTTACGCATATGCTAATCAGCATATGATCTAGTTATAGTACTAGGGATTTATTATTTAAACATTAATAACAAGAAGCTGTGTTACTGAAGACCATCGCATCAGTATAATACCATATCATATTATTTTTGTTTTTTATCACTATTCCTTATTCCAATCATAGGCACTTTACAGCAATATCTGAATTAATGAATATTCCAATATCATAGCTTTTGATGAAAACCAATTATTAAATGTCTTTTTTCAACACTCTGTTTCTAATAACCGTCTTTTTAAAAGGTCTTAGTAAGGAGACATTTTTGCTCCTCTTTTTCCAAAAATGAAAGGGGGAAGCTGAAGTGAGGGTTTTTAGAAGCACCCTATTTATGGTATTTACAAAGAAGTAAATACCCCCAGAAAAAAATAAACATGCACACAGAGAATATTTCTGCCTACCATCTTTTCTTTTGTGTTTGCAAGCTATTTGGTAAGGGACACATAGGGTATACCTCTGGCTCATCATCACTTCCTGCTGAAACTATAGAGATTCTCTCTGCTGGAATACGCTGTTCCTTAAGATTTTTCTGGATTGCTTTCAGGGCAGAAGTTTCTTCTCTCTGTGCAGCTGGAGGGTAAAGTATAAAATAATATCTCTGCAATTACACAACAGTAATTCTTCTAGCTTACCGTCTCATTTTTTTTTTTGAACTGAGCAACTAAATATAATGGAGTCAGATTGCTGAATGACAATATTTAACAGCATTACTGTCTCCCTTATACTAGCACTTCTATAATGTACTTCAGTGCAGCAGTTAGAACAAAGAGAAACTGAGACAGATTATAATAGTTTTCATCAAACTGACACGCTGTACATGTACTACAATCTAAATAATAGCAATTCCCAGACATAACACATTCCCAACACATAAACAGGGTGCCAGATTTGGGAAAGCTGGGTTAGAGATTTCTAGGAGATACAGTATAATTACATGAACTGCAGCCTCATATAAGTCAATTTACTGGAATGTAGGGTACTAACCTGTTATAAAGAACATGCCGTCGTCTTTACAATGAACAACAATGTGGTCCATGGCTAAAATTATAGGCACAGGACCAGGAGTGGCATGATATACTCGAGGACTGTCATCCTTAAAAAAAACAAAGAAAATTATCCTATGTTATAAAATATTTTCTGTCTAATTACTTATACAGGTAGTCCTTGACTTACGACCACAATTGATCCCAAAATTTCTCCTGCTAAGTGAGACATTTGTTAAGTGAGTTTTGCCTCATTTTACGACCTTTCTTCCCCCAATTGTTAAGTGAATCACTGCAGTTGTTAAGTTAGTAACATGATTGTTAAGCAAATCTGGAGTCCCCATTGACTTTGCCTGTCAGAAGGTTGCAAAAGGTGATCACAAGACCTTCGGACTCTGCATAAATATGAGCCAGTTGCCAAGTGTCTGAATTTTGATCATGTGGTCATGGGGATGTTGTAATAGTTGTTAAGTGTGAAAAATGGTCATAAGTCATTTTTTTCAGTGCTATTGCAACTCTGAACGATCATTAAATGAACTGTTGTAGACGAGAACTACCTGTGTTAAGTATAATATTCTTATGTTAATATTATTATTAATATGGCTGTTTCCATATGCTGTATTTGTTAAAACTAGAAAAACTGTCAGGTAATAAAAAAATAAAATGAATTCAAGACTGGGATTTAAGGCTGATGATGCACATACACAACAGCAAGAGTGGAGAATATGTGTACCACAAGACTGAAATGTTGGGATCTTGGTGTTCGCTGACCTGTTTTTTTTCTCTTATAAACAATCGGAAGGAGTTTGATAGCACCTTTTCTAACAAATGTTATTAAAAGGCATAAGTTTTGGTGAACTGCAACTGGCTTCAGATGCTTGGAGAATAAGGAGTGGGAGAAAGGTTGCTTATGCAAATGCAGGTTACAAGTGCCTTATCAATTAGTAAAGTTCCCCTACCAAATTAGGTAATATTGTCAGTGCTCTGACATCAGAAAGTGGAGTTTTCTGGCTTTTTATGATGCTTATCTGCCTTGATCGGGAATATTGAATGCCTGTTAGATAAGGCTTGCTTACATGCACTGAGTTATCTTTAGTTGTTCTTATCTATTCACTTATCTATGTTTGTTTGGTGTATAATAGTGGAGGATCTGGTCAGGGCAGTTTGTTTCCTTTTTGACCTTTGCTTTTTAATAGTTTGCAGATTGGATTTATCTCTGAATATTAAGCAAACTAATCTGATGTACCTTTTCTTTTATCATTTCCCTCTCCACAGATGTCATATCTAATGTTACTCCTATGAGCATGTAATTCATGAAAACTAACATAATCATAAATTGGTTAATTTCTGATATGCTAAGATTTTGTGTTATTTTTCTACCTGGAAACATTCAGATACTTTTTTGTTTCCCCACTGTCCATATGTTTCTCCTTCACTAATCCTGCCATTCCCTACCTTCAGTTAGAACTGAAGAAGCTTCTTGAACAAGAAGCAAAACATTAAGAGAGACCAATTCCCTTTTGGAAAAAGTACTCTGGGACAATTACATCAGAATAGTGAAGATTAGTGTGATCTATTTTTCAAAAATATTTAGCACTGCTATAGCAGCCAATAGAAAGCCAGTTTGGCCTAGAGGTTAAGGCACCAGGATAGAAAACAGAACATTGTGAGTTCTAGTCCCACCTTAGACACGAAAGCCAGCTGGTTGACTTTGGGCTACTCTGTCTTAGCCTACAATGTAACAAGTCAGTCAATCAATTCCTGTCACAAGCAATTGATCAACTCTTTGGTTGATCTGAAAAAAACCAGATCTTGCACTATGCTAGGGAGAAGAAGGAGAAGATATAGCAACCAATATAATCCCCTTTGAATAAGCTGAAGAGCATTTAAATCCATGGAACTTTCCACACAGATACAAAGGAAAGACATCTGTAGTGTATTATGGACCATCTGTTTGCTCAGATCAATTTCAGGCATTCATTCTCCTAATTTACAAAATGAAATTAGAGCTCTGCTGACAGAGGCAAGTGCCGCAGGCTGGAGGCAATTAACTCTACAATGAGCTTAAAAGGCAAAATAACATAAAAGAGAAGGGAAAATGAAGTACTAAACCTTGACTGAAAATGGATTTAGGATTGTCCTCACTGATTAAGTACCAAAACAGATGTATAAATTCATGTTACTTTTATTATAAACTAATCTACATTTCAGGAAAAGCACTCTGCTATAGTAGGCACCTGCTTATCGAACTATTCTGGAGTGAGGAATTAAGTCAGGAAGTTGAAAAACTCCAAGCAACAATCTTGACAGGAGGAATTTAAATGTACCTATTCATCCTAATTTAAGCATAACAGAGGGAGAATGAGAAGGAAAGAAGCATCTTTTTATCAGCCCACCTGAAAGGCCAGCTCCAGTAGGCTCTGTCACTTCCTAAACTGTGTCCAGTTGATTTTTTTAAAAACAATATTTAAATTTAAGAGTTTGTGCCTGAATTTGTATTCTCCCCTTTATTCTCTATTCTTGCTAGATTATAAGAAATTAGCTTTTCTCTGTGATGTTTTCTAGTAGGAAAATGATAATATAAAATAAAAAATTAAACTTTCTATGGTATTTTTTTCTTCTAAACCAAGGCTTTTCAACTAGTGGTACAGGTACCACCTGTGGTACATTGGCACCTGGCAGGTGGTACACGACCATCCTAGAAAAATGGTAGCGGGGAAGGGGAATGAGCTGAACCGGTGGCAGTACCGCACAAGCCTGAGCAAGAGATGGCTGGAGCTGCAGGGCTGTCAGGGCTCAGCGGAAGTGCCAGGATCAGCGCTTCTTCAGGACTGTCAGGGTTCAGTGGAAGCGCCAGGATCAGCGCCAGGCTCCAACTTGAGTTCAGCGCTGATCCTGGCGCTTCTGCTGAGCCCAGAAGAAGCGCCGATCAGCTGGAATGTTGCAGCATCTCCAGGGTCTTGTGATTTACATTCAGATGCTTGGCAACTGATTCATATTTATGACGGTCACAGTGTCCCAGGGTCATATGAAGTGACCAAAACCTGCTGCAATCACCCAGCAGATGGGGGAAATAAAAACCAAACACCCCTCCACCCCACCCCCGCTGCCAATCCTCAACAGAAATGCTTACAACAATGAAAACCTCGGACAGGAGGAAGAGCGCCGCCAGGCGGGCAGGCAGGTGTATTGCTCGGCTGTGGCTTGGGAGGCACTTTTTTCCAGTGCCATTGTAATTTTGAACAGTCACTAAGCGAACTGTTGTAAGTCGAGGACTACCTGTACTTTATCACTTTTTTCCTTTTTGGGGGGGTCATCAAGTTTTTGACACCTTGCTAGGCAATTGGTGGTACTTGGATATTGCCATATCCTAAAAGTGGTACAATAGGTGAAAAGGTTGAAAAGCCCTGTTCTAAACCAAATACAGGTAGTCCTCAGTTAATGATGGTACATGGGACCAGAATTTCCATCACTAAGCAAAGCAGTTGTAAAGCGCAATGTGACCCACGTCACTTAGAAATGGTAATCCTGGCACGCCACATTGCCATCATTAAGCAAGGATTGCGAGTCATTAAGAGAGGACTTCCTTGCAACCTGCCAATTTCCAACAAGGAAAATCAGTGGGGAAGCAGTAGAAATTTGTAACTCCTAGGCAGCTTCCTAGCAGGGTAGATAAGTGGTTGCTTCAAGGTGCATGATAAGGATCACTGGGACAAGACATGAGTGCCGTGGGGCTTGGGTTGGCTATTGCAGTGCCTGAAGGGCTACTGTGGTATGAAGATAGTGGGGCTGAGAGTGGGTGCTGCAGATGGGAGAGACCTACCTGAGCAACTTGCTACCCTTCTCTACTTGTTTTCTTTGCTTGTGGGAAGCCGGCAGGGAAGATTGCAAATAACGAGACTGCAGGATGCTGCAACCATCATAAAGTGTGAGCCAGTTGCCAATTATATGACCACAGGGGTGCTGGAACGGCCAGAACTTTGAGTACCGGCCATGAGTAGCATTCATTCAGTGCCACCATAAGCTTGAATGGTCATTGAAAGAATGTCATTAATTGTGGACTACACATAGTTCTTAGTGTTTATAACTTGTTTCAAAGGAAAAATACTCCATCTCCTAAATATCTGAATCTCAATACCATATCTGACTTTTCTAGTTCTTTCTTTGAAATATAATGATCAGAACGATAGATTGTTTTCCAAGTATTGCTATACAAAAATATTGTATAAGGATATTACAAAATATTAATAATCCTTTAACAACCCCAAGATCAGAATCTACCTGCTGTTTAGGGCAGTTATTGACTTGGTTCACTTGGTTTTGTAGGATCCCATTTTTCGTGATTACTAGCTTCAATACTCCTACCAGTGTGTATGCCAGATTTTTTACACAAATGTTCCACTGTATTTGCTATTTTGTTGTCAATCCTTTTATTTTAATTATATCTCTGCAGAGCAGTGGCCCCCAACCTTTTGGGCACCAGAGACCAGTTCCATGGAGTAAGATTTTTCCGCATACCAGAGGGGGGCGTGGTTTTGCATGCTGCCTGCATCCCATGGATGGGGCTTCGCTTCTTTGTGCGGCCCGGTTGCTGGCATGCTACAGCCCAGTGCCAGTCTAGACTTGCTCTAGACTCTAGAGTACTTTGCTTTTTTAATTTTATTTTTAGTATTTTGAATATTTGGTACTATTCATCAGACTGGTTCAGCCATAACTCCAAATCCTTTATTAATTTGTCAAAAACTAGCAGATGGTCTAACTTCTTTCCTCCCCACACAATAACAATTATCCTTTTATTCTTACCCATATTTATTTATATAAACTTCACTTCATGGTTTTGTTTTTAAGAGAGTTTAAGTGGATAAGCCCTACTCTTTGTCCTCACAATGAAGACTGTGCATAACCGTTTGCTATAGGGGAACATGGCGAGGTCTGGGGCCTCCGTAAAAGCACTAGGTCACGTAGGGCCTGTACATTGTGGGTTATCTGCTATATTCCAAAGGTTAGTGAGACTAGTTTTGCAAAAACCATGTTCATTTTTCTTCAGCAAGGAACATTACCCACTTATTTATTTTACTATGAGCTATCAAAATGACTTTCAATATAAATAATGATATTCAATACCAAATTATACAAGCATCTTAAATTTTAATTATTTGAGAATAAACCATTCGTCTAATTTAAATATTTTATATAAATAATTCTCTCAAAACACTGTAGAAACAGAAATGGTTCCCACAGGAGTTTCCTACATTTCCCAACCTTTCTTAATGCTAACACTACATACTTACCTTTAATGTAATCTTGGTATTCACAATCTCAATCTTCATGGGAATAACTTCAGGAATGACTTCATCTTCAAAGAAGAGTCCAATGCTGGAAAGAGATGATGTCAGAAGTTCTGCCTCATAGCTATGGATCAGCATATGAAAAAATCCATTTTGGACAGCCAGGGGTGAGTGCACTGCGGCACTTGGTCCAATTTCATATCGTAAGCACACCTCAGGTTGGGTTTGGATAGTTTCAGTAGTTGTAGACTTCTCTGTGTTTGGATCTGCTGAAGAATAAAATCATTGCAACAGAGAGTTTTCAGTAATAATTATATTACTATTACTATAAATTAAATATAGAGATCTGGATGGCAAAGGGAATGAAAGGTGTGTAAAAAAGAGAATGAAAACCTACAACTCTAACTGAATGTTTTAAGGGTTTAAGGGCATGGTTGGCATTTGAACCGGGTGCTAAGAATTTACCTCTAGAAATTAGATGGGGTAAGGATAAAAACAAAATTGGGGAAAATTAATTACAATTAATTATTATATGTATTTAATAATTTTTTATTCTGACATTCTTCAAAACTGCAATTTGGTAGTAATATCCTGAAAACTGCAACCAAAAGTTTTGGGGCCATAGACACTTCAGCTCTATCCACATCTGATAGCAGCACCGAAACACTATAGAAAATTCTAAGGAAAAGTGCCCCTTAATAGAAAATAATATTCTCAAATTTAGGATTAGTGGATGGGGTTGTTCCCGTATTATAATAATAATGTGTTAGGAAAGAGGAGGAGTGGTTGAAGCTAAAGAACAATTGGATCTTTATGCTTCATCACTCTTAAGGATACGATAGGAGAAGAGCTGGGTTAATCTATGGTAGCAAAAAATCAGCAATCTGATAGCACCTGTCAGTATCAAGCAAATGCTTCACCACTTATTTTCTTCAGCTCTGCCTATAACACTTAGAATGAAGGAAGCTGATACTAACTCTTAGCATATCTGATTTTAAAAATTACCTGCTTTTTTTTTTGCCCCATTGTTGGTGAGAGGAAGAAAAGAGGGATTATTATTTCAATATCACCTATGTACTGAAACACACAACTGTGCTAGTAGAGAAAGGTTTTACTCACACAGATTTGCGCATTTGCATCAAAGCTGACAAATTGAAGCTAAATATTTTGCTGGCCACTAGCATACCTGTAGGAGCATTCTGCAGATACTGCCACATGCTGATATTTCCTACATGTTCAGGAGTTAGTTCCATAGCTTGAAGAGCAAGTATCATATCATCTCCCTTTGATTCTATTACACAATTCAATTCATTCATTTTTAACACCAGCACAGAAACCTAAAAGAGAAAGCTCAGAATAAATGGATGCTGCTCTCAAATTCCACAGAAAAATTGTTGGTAAAATAACAAGAAAAAAAATCTGACCAACTGAGTATTAGGATCCTGTCCACTCAGAGAAGCTGAGCTGTTAACACAGGTTGATCCTCTTTCTTCGTCACCCACTGAGCTTGCTCTAATGTCTCTATCATTGAGGATCTGGGGAAGTTGTCCTAACGTAAGAAGATCAAGGCTGGGCTCTGAAATAAAAAGAAATATAACATTTTAAATATTTTTTAGCACAGAAAAGATTGCAAGAATTCTGGGGAAAAAAACTACTGCAGTTCTTCAGTACTAATTCTAGTATGAGTTATCTAGAATTCCAACTTCTTTTGCCTCCAGAAAGGAAAGTTTTAGAACTGAAATAAAGAATACTATATTATTATTACTATTGTTGTTGTTGTTGCTGTTGTTGTTTGCAGTCAGCCAGATATTTAGATTGGATTTGGCATTTTTTATCTACTTAATCCTTCCCAAGGGTTTTGAATAAACAAATGTTGTTGCTTAATGTTGTTAAAGTTATCGTTTCAAGATGTAAACTGCCTTTTTGAAAATGACTGATTTTGTTAATGCCGATGATGTTCAGGTGATGTTCCAGATGTTTGGGGAATTATTATTACCATAATTATTATTTCATCTCTCTCTCTCTCTCTCTCTCTCTCTCTCTCACACACACACACACACACACACACACACACACACACACACAAAATCATAATTAGCTGGCTTTCAAGCTTAAAGGAGGCTGAGGACTCAGTCTTCTGCTTTTTGGACCAGTACCTTAACAACTATATCAAACTGAGTCTCTTTAATTGTAAAAATAATTAAGAATTCTATATCTTTCCATAAAAATGAGTAACATTTAGACTTGAATGTAATAATAAAAAAGATGGATTCAATTCCAACACAACTTCTTGGTAGAAGTTACGAATGATTCTTCTTTTTTTTAAAAAAAAATATTTTATTGAGTTTTATAAAGGTAATGAAGGAATAGGGTCAAAATGGGTAAAACAAAGGGAAACATACAAAAATGTTAGGCCAGGAAAAAGGGGTAACACAAAAGTGGGATTAATTCCACAAAATAACATCGCTTCAGCAAGTCTACCAGTCCGGGTATACATATTGAATCTTAATAATTACTCTATTATTAAACAACTTTCAATATAATCATATAAATAACAAATTAATCAATAAATCTCATTCATTTCACTACTTAACAATGCTTAATACTAATTAATTATAATAACTTTAAACTAATAATATATTACATATTAATTATAGTTTACCATATTGTTTAAGATCACAAATATGCAAAGAGGAAGAAGAAGAAGAAGAAAGAACAAGTTCATACAAATAATCATAGAATATAAATACAAATTATCAATTATCTCTTTAAATTTCATAACCTTTTCTCATTCTAGCGTGTTTCTAACCAATAATAAAATTTTCCCCATGTTTTGAAGTAAATTGTGTCTTCTTTCTCTTTCATTTCTAAAGTTAATCTATCCATTTCTGCACATTCAAGTATTTTTGTTATTATAGTCTGGTCAGATGGTAAGTTTTCATTTTTCCAAAATTGGGCAAATATTATCCTTGCGGCTGTCAACACATGCAATATTAAATACTCAATGAATGATTCTTCTAATATTGTCACAATCAAGACTTTTGAAGAACTTTATTTCCCTAAATATACTTGTGATTCATTGCCCTCTTTATTGATCAGCCAACACTGGCAGCTCATAGCCAATTTTCACAAATTTAGAAAGCTAAGCAGGGCTTGCCCTTGTTAGTCTTTAAACAAAGAACAATTTGTGAAGTTTAGGGTTATAGGTTAGACATCAACATTAAACAGAAATATCCAGAAAGAATATTGCTTTATAAATAGTTTTATTTGTCTTAAAGAGAATCAAAAAAAAGTTCAGTAGAGAATATATGTAGCTTGGGTTTAACTACTGAGTCCTTGGTGATCTCTGAGCTCAGTTGTTTGTGTGCAAGACATTTTATTCCCCAACTAGGTAACATCATCAATGGCATGATGTTATCTAGTTGGGGAATGAAATGTCTATAAGCAAATAACAAGGCTCAGAGGGCACCAAGTGTTAAATATAAATCCCATGTTTCTTCATCTCGATATTTGATTTTCAGTTTCTGCTAATTTGGAAAGGTTATCAACATCAATTACATGACCGTCAAAATCTATGACAAGAAAAAAAAATCTCACCATCAAAACACTCAACAAGTGCAAATTGTGTAAACATTTTTTTTTGCGATCAATTTTAGCTGCTCCCAATGGAATTCCAAATGCCCAGTTAAGACTCGAGACAGGAATGCGGTTAATCCAGGTCAGAGCCTGGAAGATGATGATAATATACTGGCTTAAAATATAATTCTTTCCAATTGGACTGACCCCCTTAATTTTTACCAGATAATTTGCATTCTCCCTGGAAACAGGCACTGGAGTATAAGTTGACTTCACAGGGGCCCTCTCTACCATTTTTAATATCAATAGGCTATGATCAAGCCAAACAATTATCATAGAATAAATGATGTAGAGTTTCAGACTGAAGTCAACACTTGTCCCAACATAATAGAATGTGAATAAATTAGGGTACATGGGAATCAATGTGTTATCTGCAAAACCTAATTTTCTCCAAGTTGAGAAAAGCATTTTTAAAGCTAGATAAAATACTCTTCCACCAGCAGTACTTCAAGGCAGATATAATAAAATCCCCATAGCAGAGTGCATTTGTCCACGTGGCGATAAGGAAATTGAAATCATCTCACATATATTATTACATTGCTAATTTCAGAGGGACATAAAGTCTATTTATATTTCACCCCAATAGACGAATTCCCAGGGTTTTTAGATAAATTTTTATCTGAATCATCCTCTCCAGGATGATTCATCCACTATATAACCTATGCAGTAGATAAATTTTGTGTTACCACAATGGAAATAAGAAAAAGCGGTTAAAGAAGTAATTGGGTTAAGAAGTTCTCACTTTTATCCATAATATAACTTTTAGATATTTTTTCAAACAAAACCATTTAACAGACCAGATTATATAATTCCCAACATTACTACTGTCATACCACCTTGGGGCTGCTAAGAGTAACAGCTCGGCAACATGTAGCTCCCTGCCAATTCCTTACACTTGATAGGCATAGATCAATGCCCACTAGACACTCTGCTCCTGCTAGCCTTTTAAAAACATATTCTTTGAATTAAAAAATGAAATGGAAAGTTGGCATGTTGTAGAGAGAAAGCACTAGCATATTTATTTCAGAAATATCTTTGGGCCCAATAGAGGCTCCATTGGAACAATAGATACCAACCATTCTGGTAAATGATCGTCTTGTGATGACCTGCCACAGCACTTGTTTTGTGAATATGCAATTTTCCCAAGATAGCCACTTTGTAAGCCATCCTCTAAAATACCAAACTTTTTTACTTTACAATTCCATTAAGTTCCATTTGGTTAATCTGTAATAAGACCAAAATCAAGTAAGCTCTTATTACCTGCATCCATAAGCATTACAAAGCCATCACTGCCATCACTATCTACTGACAGTCTATCTTCAAGACCACTGCCATCTAATGAATTGGTATCAAAGGAATGTTGTGAAGCAGTCTTCTTCATGGAGGAGAAACGCGTACTTTCACTATTACTTCCTACTTGAGTCACTGCTGCTTCTTCAGGCTTTGGTGAAAGATCTCTGCTGACAATCACAGATCAAAATTGGTTGGTATTAATGAACAATAGTTATCATGGGAGCCTACTGATGTGGCCATAAGTATTGCTGTCCCTTCACTTTTTCTAGAGAGTCCCAATTTGTCATGAATTAAATTTGACAGAAGTAAATGGCATCCACCATTCTTTGTTCTATAGTCCTTATAAAGACATTTTGTTTTTGGTTTAACATATTCTTGTAATAAAAAATGGCATAGACATAATTATTGATAGCCTGTAGAAGTTAAGAGACATTATTAAATTTTAGTAATCCCTCAAGCAGACTATTTGCTAAAATGTATGTTGACAAGCCATAGTTCTTCTGGGAGAAATATCCTTTGGCCAGATGAAACAAAACTAGAGCTTTTTGGCAAGTCACACCAGCTTTGTTTTGTTGTGTGTTCACAGAAAAAAAATGATATTTTTAAAGAAAGTTGGGAGAAGGACTCATCAAACATGAGATAACTGGGACAATTTGGCTCAAGTAGAATGAAACAAATTGCTAGTTGAGAAGTGTAAAAGTATTATTCAAGGCTCCAGAAAGAGATTGACTGTAGTTATTGCCTCAAAAAGGTGTGATACAAAATATTAGTTTATATGTACCAATAATTATGTCCATGCCCAGTCACACATCAAAAGCAAAGTATCTGCTCTATGAAACAATGAACAGTAGATGACATTTACTTGTGTCAGTTTCAGTTTATAGAATTGGTAATGCAGGCAATCCTTGATTTACAACCACAATTGAGTCCAAAATTTCTGTTGCTGAGACATTTGTTAAGTGAACTTTGCCCCATTTTACAACGTTTCTTGCCACAGTTATTAAGTGAATCACTTCAGTTTTTAAATTAGTAACACTGTTAAGTGAATCTGGCTTGCCCATTGACTTTTGCTTGTCAGAAGGTCACAAAGGTGATCACATGACACCGGCACACTGCAACCATCATAAATATGAACCAGTTGCAAAGCATCTGAATTTTAATCATGTGGCCATGTGATGGTCGTAAGTGTGAAAAACTGTCATAAGTCACTTTTTTTCTGGGCTGTTATAACTTCAAACAATCACGAAATGAACTGTTGTAAGTTGAGGACTACCGGTACTTGGAAAAAGTTGAGGCATTCCAATACCTTTGGTCATATCTGTACATGTTACACATGCAATTTTGTATTCTGCAAGAAAAAAACACATTGCAATTCCTTCCTTTCTACTTCTCTGAGAGGAATGGAAGATACATTTTGTCTTACTGGAATCATGTATCTATTTCCTATAAGCAGTATTTTACTACACACACCCATTCACAAGAATAAATACAAAGATGAATTAGAAGACAGCAATGAGCTGCTTCAGTGTATGGGATGAAAGGGTCGTTTTGCCCTCTCAGACGTTACATGACCAGCAATGATTACCTCTACTGGGTGGGTTGAAAAAGTAGCAAAGATATAAAGATCTCTAAATAGATTGTCTTAACTGGTACTTTCCATAATGCCATTTATAACTCTGAAAAAATAATAATGTAAAGTCCGAAAACCCTAGAGAGGAAATAAGGCAATGATAAAATAACTGTAAGAAAAAAAGACCAGCTTAGTAAAATTGCTTATATAGAGTACCGAGAGATTTATCTAAAGATAATCTACAATGTACACAGCTTGTTTCTAAAATCATAAAACAATGTACACAGCAGTTCATCTTGAAACCAGCATATGGAATAAGTGAAGGGACAAGGCTCCCTTAATGACAAGCCTCATAGAAGAAGTGTAATCAAAAGGAAGTAAAATTAAAGGTCTATTAAATATTTCAATAACAGGGAAAAGATGAAGTAAAATGAACTCTGGATTACACTTGCCCAAACACATAAAGGAAGACAGAACAGAAGATGGTAATAATCACTATTATCCTAAGTGTAGTGTTAGTTTAAAGTATTACTCACTTGATTTGGGGGTAGAATAGCATTTTCTGCATAGTGGAAGCCATTTTTTCCTTGCTCAAGCTGAAAGCATCTTTTGTTATTGATATGGCTTCTTTAGTGAGGTCCATAGTAACATGCAAGGCTTCCTTGGTTGCATCTTTTGTGCTATGCAATGCATTAGATAATTCCAACTCCATGTTTCTCAGTGGAATCAACTCTTCTTGCCCATTAAGAGAGACATGTATACCACCTAAAGGATCTACAATGGAAGATGGTCTGGAAGGAAGAACTTCAGAAGTCTTAGACAAGTTGACATGCTCATACCGTTTCTCTGCATCAGGGATTTCTTCAGCTTCATGTGCTTCTTCTACAGGGCTCCTCTGTCCAGTTATTTGACAATGAAATTCTTCTTCTTTCAAGGATCCGTCAGTTTGCGATGCAGTCATATTCCTATCTGTATTCTCAGTTCCAGGATCTTCTAACATTTTTATGGGACTACTATTTTCCTTCTCGGAGCTAACATCTGACTTCAGCATTGTGCTTTCAGCAATTAGTCTTTCCCTACTCTCTGAAAGTGAGAGTTCAGATTCAACTAGACTGGTAGTATCTGAATCTACAGATCTAGGTTCTAATGAAGAACAAGGAACAGGATGCATTAGCAAAGCCATCTCAGTACTGTTGAACATGATTCCTATACAAGTCGTTATGGAATCTAAAGGTGACCCAGTTATTTCCTGGGTATCTAGGGTAAGTTGCTCTTTAAAAGTCTGTAGCATTTCCGTCATCCTAAGTAGCATCAAATACTGATAATGATTGAGTTGCACCTTCACATGTGCACTTGAATATAGAAGAACATGGATATCAGCAGATATTTCCATATCTTGATCATTTTCTTCATCATTAACAGTACAACTTTCTTCCAAGACTTCCTTTGCCTCTGGGGTAAGGTAGATGCTTCTCAAATTCTGCTCAGTCTTTGATCTTTGGCAGAATTGCTCCTCACCGGAAAAGTCCTGGTTCTTGGTATGATTACTAAAAGTAGTGGAAGATTTAAGTTTAACTTTTGAGGTAGATGAAACTTTCAGCATTGCTGCCTGGGCTTGCTCCCATTTCTTTGGGAGGCAAGCCCACACAGAGAGTGGAAAAGGATAGATAAAATTAAGGGCCTCTCCTTTGGAATTTTTGGTCCCTTCAAAATCCAAGGACACCTGGGTAAAATTAACAGACCAAAGATCTTCAAAAATGGAAGATTTGCCAGGAAAATGGCAGAAATCTATGTGTTGCTGGACACTGGTATCCACCTGGTATGCATGACGTAGAAATAGAGTATGCAAGAGACTAAAGTTGTCCTGAAATTTAGGAAATTTGGTATAGCTAGAATGGAAGAATTCAGAAGCAGCAAATCTGCGGAACAGGTTCTGCAGGGCTAAACAGCTGCAATGAGGTGCATGCCTTGTATTAGTAGCTGTCACTTCTGATGTGGAAATGGAGAGACCCTGGGGACGGTCCTGGTGATCAATTACTTTTTTGTCCACTGGGATGTTTACCTGTAGGAGGTACAGAAGGAATATTAAAAATGATCTGTATAGCTGTAAAAATACAGAAATGAAACTAACATGATTTAAGTATATTTAAAAAATGCTTATAGCGCACCGCTAACATATTATCTTGATAACCAGTTATTTACATTAGCAATAGGGAACTGAAGCTGGCAGATTGTGATAAGACCACACAACTCTGTTATGGTTGAGTAAGCAAAACTGAAATTTTCCAAATCTAACATGTGATCTCACAAGACATTTGTTGTCTACATTACAGAAATATACTCTGTTTAAACAGTTTTACCATAATTAGGAGACTTGACTATTCTTTTTTATTATTCAAAGACTTGTACTACAAGCACTAATTCAAGGAGAATTTTACTTAATAGAGCCTGTAGGAGGAGAGTCATCTTAGCCTATGGTAGCAAAATATCAGAAAGAGTTTGGTAACACCTTTTTCAACTAACCAAGTTTTATGTGAACTGCATAAAAAGCATATAGTTAGTTGGAGAGGTGCTACCAGGCTTCTGAATTTTTTTCCTTTAAGGAACTGGGATAATAATTTTGATTGACTTTATCTGATTTTCATATGGGTTGTACATTGATGGCATTACAATAATAAAAAATTACCCCTAAATGAGTAACAATAAAACTTGATTAAAATGACTGAATGAAATTATCCAGTTAAAATACTATCAGTCCATGCAGAACCAAAAAAGGGGGTTGCAGATGATGTAAAAGCTGTCAGTGGATAAAACAAACAAGCCTACCTGGCTTTTCACAGATTGTCTTCTTTGAAATATACTTGCTCTTTCTCATGCACACCCATTACACTTAGGAGAGTGCAGAGATACAAAGGACATCCCCAGTTGTTGACAAAATTTCATACAAATAATCAATCTTAATTATCAATAATAATTATCAGTAGGTCACTTTCTCTCAGACTAGCAGCTGAGCAAAGAGTTCGTTCCACCGAAAGAAATTCTTCCTCATTCATCGTCCTAACCTCAAGAGTTTTTTGTCTGCCTGATTTAAGACACAGTAGAACCAAAAGCAAATAAACAAACCTTTAACATAAAGCCATCCAATCTAACATCAATGTGTTCCTCTCTTTTTCCAGAGCTCTCCAGCTTGTATATAGCTTTAAACTGTTGTAGACTGCGATAGAGATCAAGGCAGAATAAATTCACCCAAAGCACGCTCCGTGTGTCCAAAGTGAAAACCAAACCATTCACCTGCAAGTACAAGTTTGGACATGGGACTGGGGAAAAGAAGAAAAATACAGGTTAGTGTTCCACTGATGCCTTGTCTCCAACAGCAATCAATCTTGAAACCAGTTTTGAAATGCTTTAGATCAACCACTGACCATGCTAGCTGGGGATGACAGGGGATTGCAGTCAACACATATTGAGACTGCGTTAAATGGGTCTAGAGCACGGGTGTCAAATTCACTGCGTCACGTGTTGCAATGTGTTGCAACTTTTTTTGCATTGCCAGAGCTGGGGTGGGCGTGGCCTCCATATGATGCAACCGGCCCATGGGCCGGCAGTTTGACACCCCTAGTCTAGAGGGATGCCTCAAGCCTCCTATAGGCCTTCTTTGGGAAAATTTCCAAATCCCCAGGGAGACAGAGCATACACCTCCTAAACTGTAACAAAGAAGTAAAAAGAATAGGGTGCTTCCAGGTAAAGAGCTCCAATAAAAGGGCTGTGCAACTGCTATTCTATCTTTACAGGATTCTTGCATTAAGAAAAACATGACTGAAATGAAAGGGAAATGTATTAAACTGAAGGAAATAGTAATGTTGACACCTTTATCAAATTTTGTAAAAGATTAGAGGAATGTGATTCCTGAGATGGTCACCTGGAAAAGTAGTGTGGTCTGGAAAATAGTACTCCGTGAATACTAGATGGATTGCTGACGTATGTTCAGGAAGATTCAATAATTTCCTCCTACATGAAAGCAATGTTGAAGGTTTCTTACTCTGCTGTCCAGCTGTAGAAACCTGGAAAGCAACAGAAATATAGCAAAAATAGTTATATACATATGAATTATGACTGTGATACTATTTGGTGTTTTATGCTTAAGTATATGTAATATGTAATCTAGGACTAGAAGATCTTAGAAGAAGAAAAGTACCAGAAATTGAAATGTTGGAAGTGCTATTTCGTTGTACTGTTCAAATAGTATTATCTTGTGTTATAAGTAATCAATTTGTTTTCCTGGGAAAATGAACAGAATATGAGACAGCAGTTGGAACTATTCTTATTCCCCCTTTTTCCTTTTTTGAGTTTTGCAAGAATGTTCAAACTATCGCACCATTGCACTCATTTCACATGCAAGTAAAGTTATGCTTAAAATTCTACAAGCTAGACTCCAGCAGTATGTGGATCGAGAACTTCCAGAAGTACAGGCAGGATTTCGAAGAGGCAGAGGAACTAGAGATCAAATTGCCAACATACGCTAGATCATGGAGAAAGCTAGGGAGTTCCAGAAAAATATCTACTTCTGCTTCATTGACTATGCTAAAGCCTTTGATTGTGTGAATCACAACAAATTGTGGCAAGTTCTTAAAGAGATGGGAGTACCAAACCATCTTATTTGTCTCTTGAGAAACCTATATGCGGGTCAAGAAGCAACAGTGAGAACTGGACACGGAACCACTGATTGGTTCAAAATTGGGAAAAGAGTCCGGCAAGGCTGTATTCTGTCACCCTGCCTATTTAACTTATATGCAGAGCACATCATGAGAAAGGCAGGGCTAGATGAATCAAAAATTGGAATTAAGATTGCTGGGAGAAATATCAACAACCTAAGATATGCAGATGATACCACTTTAATGGCAGAAAGTGAAGAGGAACTAAAGAGCCTCTTGATGCGGGTGAAGAAGGAGAGTGCAAAAGTTGGCTTGAAACTCAACATTAAGAAAACCAAGATCATGGCATCCGGCCCTCTCAATTCCTGGCAAATAGATGAGGAAGAAATGGAGGTAGTGACAGATTTTATCTTCCTGGGCTCCAAGATCACCACAGATGGGGACTGCAGCCAAGAAATTAAAAGACGCTTGCTCCTGGAGAGAAAAGCTATGGCAAATCTAGACAGCATACTAAAAGAATATAAACCATAAAAGACAGGAGCTATATCAAAATAAAGTAGTAAAATATAATTAGCAAAATGCAAGTATAGATAGCCCTTATTTAGTGACTGTCTTGTTTAGCAACCATTTGCAATTATGACAGTGATAAAAAAGTAACTTTATAACCAGTCCTCAGATTTACAACCATTATAGGTCTACAAAATAAAAGAAAGTGAGTCAGTTCACTTTGCTTAGCAACCAAGTTGCCATTCCCAACTGTGGTAGTTAAAAAAAGGGCCGCCTATATGTAAACAAGGGATCTAAAATGTCATGGATATAAGAGTTTTTCAATATAACTGTAGTTATTTACAGAGTTATAAAATATGGCATATCATTTCTTAAAGGCAAAACAAAGTTGCTATTAAGCTTTAAACTCAGAGTATCTGGTTAATCCACTATAAATCACTGACTAGAATTACAAACTGTTATGAATTAGATTAATATTACAAATCTAATTTCTTATAAAGTTGAAGTACAGGCTCCACTGTAAATGCAAAAAATCATAAAAAATTTGTGATGATACCAGTTAAAAATCAAACTTAAAAAAATTAAACAGGCATATGTTTTTAATTACCTGTTCTTTAAAAATCAGAAAAAAGCAGATATTTATTATTTGGCTCTGAAGGAAAGAAAATTAAGAAACCAACTTAAGCTTTTACAAATCTTATTGAATGAAATTATATTTATAAAAGATGACAGTGGTCCCTTGTGCTGGTCTAGCCCATCATGTCCCACCAATGACATTGGGTGGGATCACTGAAATAAATAATCATCTACTCTTACATATGATTCTTAAGTGCATATCAGGCAAAACAGTCAAAGTAAAAGTTCCCTGAAGGGGAAGAAGACAGATAACAAAACCAGGTTGTTGTCTTTTCCTTAGTGTGGAGAGAAGCCCAGTGACCACTATTAGTTTTGCATGCCAATAAAAGATGCTTTGTTGCATCTAACTCCACATGCCTTGATTCCTTATTTAAGTGGCATTTCCCCCCATCAATAGCAACAAGCCACAGATGAGGCAACATATCTGTGTGATGCCCACTTTTCCATATAAATTTTAGAACTTTACCTGATGAATATCCAGATCGTCAACTCGAACAACCAGGCAACTGGATCGGAGTCTATTCCATGCAGGTCGTTGGAGTCCTAGCAGGGCATGAGGGGGAGTGCTGACTGGATGTAACCCCTTCTCTGTAGAGCTTTTTGGAGAACTTGAAACAGCATCTTAAAGCAAAAACATCATAATCATCAGAACAAATTCTTCCTTTTAGTCCAGAGGTCCCTAACTTTTTGGGCACCAGGGACCGGTTCCGTGGAGAAAGGTTTTTCCGCGGACCAGAGTGTGTGGTTTTGTGTGCTGCCTGCATCCCATGGATGGGGCTTTGCTTGTTTGTGGAGACCGGTTGCTGGCATGCTGCAGCCCGGTACCGGTCCACGGACCCAGGGTGGGGGACCCCTGTTTTAGTCATTAAAATGAATCCTTAAACGTAGAAGTATTGTGCTCTCCCTTTCTCACCCTCAGTTCTATATTGGCATGAAAAGTGCCGAACCAACAACACTGCACTCTCTCTATATATATATATGTATAACTTTTTATATAAAGTTATATATATATAACTTTATGTGCTTGAAAATTCTACTTTAGAAAACAATCACTAGCAGAGACTCAGAAGTTACAGCTTGCCTCATTTGTAAGTTATTTTCATAGCTACCTCTTTAGTAATGTCTTTTCCTTGACTAATAACAGAAGAAGGCAGAAACTGCTTTTTGAATAAGGATATTTTAAAATACCTTAATATGCAGAGGTTATCTTTGGGCTCACCCACGATTATAGACAGCAAAACTTCAGAACTTCCCTCCCACCTTTAATACATACAGAAGACAGTGGTACATTTGCTCTTGTTGTGAAACAATTTCAAATGGAAAGCACATATTTATATAAAAATATACACATCTGATGTAGATTCCAGGGTTTAACTTTCATAAGCTCTTAAAAGTACTTCCGGTAGAACCAGCATCATTTGCAGTTTGAAACACGAGGAACTTTACTTTTCTCTTGACAGACATTAGTTTTTAGTACAGTTACACAAAACCCAAATGTGAATGCATTATTTCTTGACACACAGTATCATAAGTTGTACCCCGTCCTTATTCCTAAGTTTCACTTTTTAATGAGACACATAAATAGCACAATGCAATGTGGATGCTTCAACAGTAGTTTATTTATATGGTAAAAGTTGCCTTGTCTTCACTATTCAGAAGTATTTGGAAGTTAAATGAGGTTTTGGCTGAGCAAATTACAGAATAGCAAAATAATCAAAAGAGGTACTTTGGTAAATATAGGAGCACATATGAAGAACTTTTGAATGGTTAACAAAGACATGCTGTTGCTAAACCTTCCATGTTTACTCTGAAAGCTGCTCCCAGCTATCCGCAACCGCAAAACCTTGATAAGGAGTTACCTTGTCTCTTTTTCAAAGGAGATTCCTTCTCTGGAGTTTTAAAGGAGGCAGAACTTATTTCTTCACTATATTTTCCCATCTTGTTTTGGAATTCATTCACTAGTTTTTTTGCCCAATGTTCCCAGGTCTCCATAGCATCGCAATATCGCACCCAATGTCTGCAGCTATCTCCTAGGGGAAAAAAATAGGGAGTTTAAATTGACAAAATGACAATACTTCTGCCATACAGCTCATTTCATTTTTGAATAAACTCACTTCTAATTTGGACCACTTCTCTCTGATCAACCTAGTTAAAAGGTTTTATTGTTGTTAACTGTACAGTTAATTTTCCTATTGAAAATTTATTAAGAGATAATTGTCCATTTTCCATTGTTGCTTAACAAATTTTCCCATTTGATTCCAAACCACATTCTTAAAACTATTCCTATATCTAATGGAATTTGTACACAGTAAACGAATATTTGTTACTCATAGTTATGCTCAGTAATGTTGACTTCCCTTGATGTCTTAGAAACGGTTGCTGGAATTGGGTATGTCTAGTTTAATGAACATAAGGACGAGGGGGGACATGAGAGCAGTGTTCCAATATCTCAGGGGCTGCCACAAAGAAGAGGGAGTCAAACTATTTTCCAAAGCTCCTGAAGGCAGGACAAGAAGCAACGGGTGGAAACTAATCAAGGAGAGAAGCAATCTAGAACTAAGGAGAAACTTCCTGACAGTTAGAACAATTAACCAGTGGAACCACCTGCCTCCAGAAGCGGTGAATGCTCCAACACTGGAAGTTTTTAAGAAGAAACTGGACAGCCATTTGTCCGAAATGGTATAGGGTTTCCTGCCTGAGCAGGGGGTTGGATTAGATGACCTCCAAAGTCCCTTCCAACTTTACTACTACTACTACTACTACTACTACTACTACTACTACTATTATTATTATTATTATTATTATAGGAAATCTTATCTGTCCACCTTTAATGCTACTAATTTTTTAAAAAATAATAGTATAAATGACATAATACCCTATTTTTCTTTCGATCACAATTATATGATTGTATTTAAATTTAAGTGTCATTGATACTGGGCATTCTATTTCTTCTTCTTCAGGAATGGGCTATATGTTCAGCTCTTCAGAAGACCTCCATTGCAGCCAGTTCAGACAAAAGCTAACAGTATCCCCTGCATTTTTCCTCCTGCCACACTCATTTCACTTGCTGGTAATAGAATATTGGAGCTTATGGAAAATCTCACTAATTTTGCAACATACCTGCCCAGTGGAAAGGATAATAGTCGAAGCCCATCCTCCTAAAAGTTAATTGCATTGCACCTCCCATTATACCATGGTTGGAAGCACCTGTGGTAAAATGGAATAAAATTAGACAAACCTTGGTTGCTGTATGCCTAGTTTACACAAATAGAATATGAATTGGTATTCCAAAATGCAACACTCTGAATAATATGCACTGTTTTAATAAAAATGAATTAGGTCTCACCTTTTGGAATATTTTTTTAAAATGATGTCAAATATATAAATCCCTCAACATCTATTTTTATTGAGATTTTTGTTTTAAAAATATTTTCATTAGATTCTCCAAAATGTCTCCATATTGCCATATAGCATGATTCTATTATCAAACTTTATAATTTGAAAATTAGATCAGGGCAGATATAATTAGATAACTAAGCTGAATGATGCCCATAAGCATCAAGATATTTATAGCAACCTTCCTTGATGCTTGCATGTCTTCCTATCTACATTACTCTTTTTTTAACATTCTTTTAACAAACAAACAAATATGAAGCTATTGTGTTAAAAAGCATCAGCCTTTAATATTACTTTTATTTCCAATATAGGCCATAGCTACAGTATTTAGGCTCCATTAGAAAAATGGGGAATGTGGCTGCTGCCTAGTATTCTTAGGAAGAAACATCTGTACCCCAAAAATAAAGATAAAAAGGAAGAAGACATTGTATGGGAGGGGGGACAGGAAGACATGGTGGGGAGCCACTTCACTAGTTAACAATTTCATTTGTGAATATAGAATTCCCCACAGCATCCTTATTGTAACTGTACCTAACATTCCATGTGTGTCCATGAGCTCAAAATAGAGTTCTTGCTGCTGAAACGATTTTATAAAAAAGCTGGAATGAGGAAGAAAGAGGAACCAAGCTGAAACACCTCCTTACAATGTCTGCCCATATCACTAGGGGGAAAAAAATCCTCACCAGTCATACTGCTCTCCCAATTTCAACCCACGTAAAGCTACCTGTTTCTCGAGTGTGGCTATCATCACAGATGTGAAGGTCCAGACGGGAAATAAGAAGGTGATAGGAAGACTCTTTCATATCATACAACTCAAAATACTGGCTGATTGCTTTATGGGTGCTGCCGAATGACTGGGGCCAAGTCTGTTGGGTACTGGGAATAGGAGGTGTAGTCTGTAATGAAGGAAAAAGAAGTTCTAATTACCTATAAAGAACCCAAGGGGAACAATGGAAATGACATAGTATCAACAGACCTCAAATCATCCTATGGAAACAGGAAAAAAAAGGCTTTGAAATGCATTAATTTAAGGCAATACTTCATATTCAAATCCCTGAGTGAATATTAGTAAACAGAAAGGCAGACAGGAAAATAGGGATCTTGGGATAATTGCTAAAGACTGTTATTGTTATTGTTCTTATTTTTGCAGGGGCAATAGGGGAAAGGGGAAGGGAGGACATTACACCTGTTTCCTAAATTACAATATAGAAAATATAATGAATGGGATTAACCCACATTGGAAAATGAGCATTTATTTATTTGTTTATTTATTTATAATTTATTGTCTGCCATCTTACCACAGGGTAACAATCATTGAGATCATGATTGAAGCCAAGGAAATATGAATGAAAGAATCGCTGTCCCTCACCTCCAGTCAATCATCCAGCCTCAAAGGCTAAGACTTTAGAATTTGTAGCCCTCCAGATGCAGCTTGATTTTGAATTATCTGCTAATATGCATCTATTCCCCCCTTCCTCTTTCTAGCCATTAATAAAAATGTTGAGGAACACAGTATGCAGGGATGATTCTTGCATCTCACTTGACCCTGCCCTAGATGAGGAACCATTAATGAATACTGTATTCTTGAGTATGGTTCTCCAATCAGGTGTGAAACCTAACACCTAATACTGTTCACCCACATTTAAGCAGCTTACTAATGAGAAAATAAAAACAACTATTTCCAGTACTCTATACTTCCCTGATGATTTGTCTCTATGCCCTCCACAAAAGTCTTTTTCATTTTAAGGTAATTGCCGTGTTCTTTATTTATCTAATATTGAAAAGATATGGTTTTCTAGTCAGGCACTGGGAGATTTGTAACCATGCTTGGTGATTGTTTTATTTATATATATATTGATCACAGGCGGATAAGGCAGGAGGATAGGGTGCGGATGTATGTGCGCAAACCCAAGCACGGAGAAAGATCGGAGAAAATTAGGCCCAGAGGGACAGATAGTGGAAGGCAAGAACAGTGATGGATCAGCAGGGTAAGAAAGAGGGGGGGAGCAACAGTGGAGGAGCACTGACAGTGCCAATTCTGAGTGCCCAGCCCAGAATGACCGCGGGGAGACAGCCGGCGGATGCAAGGACAGGATTGGCAAGGATGAGAGGGAATGAATTCAGGAGCGAGCCGACAGGCAGCCCAGCTGATTGCAGACAGATGGGACGGAAGGACGGGGCAGGGCTGCATGCACACACACTCAGTCGTGAGGGGAAACTGGGGAAAATAGGACTCATGATGACAAACAGTGGAAGACAGGAGCAACAGGCAGATAAATGGAATGGAAGAGAGGGGAACAGCAGCGAAAGGGCGCCTGGGATACTGGATCTGGACCCGTGGCCCAAAGTGAGTGCGGGGGAGTGGCTAGAAGGCACACCAACGGCAACAACACCAGGAAGGAGAAGATGGACAACGAGGGGAGGGAGAGAAGTTGTGGAACTGGAGTGCAAACAAGGGGAGGCGGGACAGTTAAGGCAATTACGGTCAATCAGGACGAATGGCCCTATCACACGGTCAATGAGTAAGAAACTAGGTTATCAAGGCTTATAAGAGATCTCTCCACCCCCAACACTTCACTCTGAAGACGCTGACAGTGGATCAGCGAAAGCTAAGTTTGTTTTAGTATTGTAAATAGTTGCTTTTATTGTTTTTAATTTTTTTAACAATAAACAGCTGATTTATATTCCTCCTGGAGTTTGAAGATTGTATATTATTGAACATATATACATATATGTATATATGCAGTTATCTTGATTAAATAACTAACTAACTAAAGCAATATACTGAGTCAACATTTACTGTCTTTATGGGAAAAAGTAAAGCAGCTTCCCTTGTCTTTGCTTGTAGATAACTACCCGAGAAGATAACAAATGGCAATCACACGACCATGGGAGGCTGCAAGTGCCACAAATGCACACCAGTTGCCAAGTGCCTGAATCTCAATCATGTCACCTTGGGGCACTACGACAGCAGGAACTGCAAAGACCTTGTAAGTATCACTCATTCACTGCCATTGAAACTTTAATGGTGACTGAACAAGTGGTCTTTAACCAAGAACCGCCTGTACAGTTTACTATGTAACCTTGTGAGAAGCAACATGGTAAACAATTGGAGGAAGAGAAAACAATATTACTGTTTGTTCCCCTCTTGCTAATAAGGTTTTTTTAATCCTAGTATGCCCCATGTTCACATAATATCCAATTTGGATCCAATCCTAAATATCTATGGAACAGCATGTGCTTCTGCTATTTTGGCAAATTAAAACTTTGTGAGCTATAAAGTTCTTTGTGGTTTAGCACCTGCAAATCTGAAGATTTGCTTACTCCAATCAAAATTGGTCCTACCTATTAAATCATCCCAAGAGAAGCTATTTTTAACCTCCCGCTTTTGGGAAGTAAAAGGAGCCAAGGTCAGGTCTTGCTGCCTTTTAGCAGCAGCACCAGTTCTCTGGAATGGCCTTCTATTAGAGTGCAATCTGGCCTGTCCATGACACATTCAGGAAGATGCTGAAGACCAAGTTGTTCCGAGAAGGATTCTAGTTAAGACTCAGTCATCTTTATAATTCTTACTGATTAAGTGGATGGGAAGAGTAGCTGTTTGTTTTAAAGCAGTGGTTCTCAACCTGTGGGTCGGGACCCCATTTGGGGTCGATCGACCATATCATGGGGGTCGCCAAGCAAGGCTGTCCGCCATTTTTTTTGTCCACCATTTTTTTCCTTTTCCGGCGGGTGCCTTACCTCCCTTGGGCTGGGCCAGCTGGTGGTCGGCCTGCTCCGTCTCTGCCGCTTGCCAGCTATGCCTCGGCCGGCGCAGGGGGCGGAACCACGCATGCGTGGCGCTCCCGGGCAGAGAAAGTCCTCGACTTACAACCGGTTGGGTAGTCCTCGACTTACGACCGGTTTAGTCCTTGACTTACGACCGGTTTAGTCCTCGACTTACGACCGGTTGGGGTCACGGCATTAAAAAGGTTGAGAACCACTGTTTTAAAGATTTGTTTAACTTTTAAAATATAAGTTTAATTTTGCCTATACTGTATTGTGTAAACTATCAGGAGTCAATCCTTCTTATAGTGAGACATAAATGTAATAAACAAGAGAGGGAGGGAGGGAGGGAGGGAGAGAGAGAGAGAGAGAGCATATCTTACTTGGACAGGTTCAGGAGCCAAACTTTTTCTCTGCTGAGCTGATTTCTCCATGGCTTCACTCAAGGACTCTGCATATTTCATCATTGCCTTAAGCTGGGAGTCAGTTAGCACCCACAACAAGTCATCAAGAAGGAACATGAGCTTAGATGCCACCACATTGCAATCCTTTGTCTGGCTCATAAACAGAAAAAGATCAGCACGCTGTCTGAAAAGATTTTTATTTATTCCCAAGAATAAGCAGCTTCAGTGGGTGGCATTTTTAAATTATTTTTTCCATAAGTTAGCAAATGGACTAATTCCTAATTCCTAAATAATCTCTGAACACAAGAAAATGTATCACTTTTATCTGAAAAAGAAAGGAACAATCTTTATTTGATAGTACTTTAAACAAGATGCTTTGTATAATTTTCAACATGTATTTATAGAATAAACTGGCTTCCCTTATAATGTGAGTTAAGAATACAATTTTTTTTAAAGACGCATTGATATATACTGTTGCTCAAAAAAGTCTGGGAAATCAAGAAAAATTGATCAGAGTGGCTGTAAATATGAACTGAGGCCAGGTAAGAAGTTATACTTCAAATTACTTGGAAGACTACCACTATATCCTAAGCATTTAATGGAAGCATTCCTCTCAACCCTTTAACAACTTTTTAAAAACCTACAGTTTATCAAGTTTCTGTTCAGACCTTTTTTTCAACAACACAGTCCTTGAATTCCGACTGGGTCACTTAGTGATAATTTGAAGTTATGACAGACTCTAAAAATTACAATCCAGATTTGAAGTTTCAATGTCTGCCTCCCCCCCCCCGGCCCCGTAGTCACACGACATTTTTGGTACTCAGCAACCAGTCTGCATTTACAGCTGTTTGCACTGACCACAATTTTCAACTTTTTCCCTGAAATTGATATTTACTTCTGGTCTTCAGCAAAAAATGTCCCGTAGTGAATAATGGATTCACTTAATGACTACAACATTCACTTTTATCACCACCATTTGCCTAACCACCACAGAAAAGATCATAAAACTGGATGCAATCACATGATCACCCATTTAATGACTATCACAACTTACGACCATAATTGAGGGCTCTACCTGTATAACGTATATCACATCTATTTATTTATTTTTTACTAAAAATCAAGGATCTGAAATTCTTCATTTATAAAAATAATTGTAACTTATGCAACTGGGAGCGCCACATTTTGCAGCTGGAATATATTATTCAAATGTACATGTTTTTTAAAAAAAATTTCCATAGGTCTTTCTGTTTTCCGAACTCCAGAGAAGCTGTGGGAAGATGTATTCCATTCTGGGTGGGCTGGGAATTCTTATTGTTCACATCAAAAGGTATTATGCAAAGTATCTGAATTCTAGTTCTATCAATCATTCTACTCAATAATACTTTTCAGCAATATATATATATACTCACCTTTCTCTTAAGAGATATTTGGATTTTGCCCTGGTTAGTAATAAGTCTTAGAGGGGTAGTGAGGGGATCTTGTTCTCCATTTTCTGTAGCATCAGCTTCTATTCGAAGAGTCTGCCAGGTGAGTTCTTTAAATGTTAAAACCTACCCGGAGGGAAACAAGGGGTACAAAATTTAAAAAAAAGTTCGTAAAGGTATCTAATGTAGTGTTGTAAATTATAGATTAGGAAACAAGACAATTTAAAAGAGAAAAAAAAATTACAAGCAACTTAGTTTATTTCGAAATGGTTGTGGCAAACTACAGTTATCGAAAAATGTGCAGGGCAACGAAAAAGGGAACCAAATGTTAAAATCTTTGCAAGTCTACAGAAAGCATTCCAAACGTAAGGACACCTGTTTATGGACCTACCTCTCCCTTATGTGAATCAGTGATTCGGGTAAAGCGAAGATCACTTTGCTGCCAGGTGGGGTTGACACTATATCCTTGAAGCTGCCATAACTCAAATGATGCATGGAAGGCCTTGGAGTGTATCTTGATGGTAATTGAATTGACAGTAATGTACATGCCTTCCACCACCTTCTCTGCAAACCCATATTCACTGTAGAGGAGGAAATAATTTTTAATAGAGTACAATGCTTTAGCTCATCTTAACCATTAAAGCATGTAACACTGAAATGTGTTGGCCTTATGCAAAGTTATGTTTTTTCTAGGTCAGGACAGATAGCTAGATTGTTCTCTTTCATTATTTTATCATTAAAAATATTAAACAGAATATTAAATATCTTCATACATCCACAAACAAATAAACCTTGCTTGCCCCATAAAGCTGATAACAAAAGAGGCAAGAACCATAGGGATTGTTTTTAAAAAGTTTTCTTTGCTATAATTAATGCTTCAAGCAAACACAAAGCATATTATATGTTGCACAGCTTCTGTTAAATATTGGTCCCAAAATGACAATGTGATATAGTCCCAAAGTACAGCTGCAACATATCCTATGTATCTTATTTTTCTTTTCAAAAAGACAACTTCAGAGTCATAAAAGAGAATGCTTTCTTTTACATCTTTCTTCTTCAGCACCTCAAAACAAAACAAAAAAAAACCCAACAAAATTTTTTTTTACTACTCATCCAACATCTGGGAAAATTAATCTGGGTTAATTTTGTAATGGGGGTTCCATATAGATTAGCTCTAAGAGATGCTGCTGTTAGTTGCACCTTATTAGAAAAATATGAGAGTGGCTATAAGAGGAAGATATCAAGAAAAAAACTTGAAGGGGGAATCTGCATGATACTTATACAGTAGGCTTCAAATTAACATGCATAACAAGGCAATCAAAGTTCATCCTATTTTATGTTTGAAACGTGTTTAAAAAAGATGAGCTTTTGATTGCCTGGTTGCACCTGTCATTTTTAAACCTGTTAAAAACCTGCTACAGGCACCACTGCATCACAGTACCATTTGAACTAGAAAAGCAAAGACTGCATCAAAAAGCACTCTAATAAAAAACTAGAAGCAGATTTAACCTCTGTCCTGAAGCAACAGCAATGGGAGACTGTCCGTTGGGTGGCCTGGGCTCTTCACATGTTCGCATCTCCACTTCAACTTTATCCAAATACTGTGAAACAACAAAGAGAAAAACATGGAGAAGTGGTATGAAAGTACATGGAAGGAGCTAGGAGAAAATAAGGTAAAATTAAAAAATACTAGAGGGTTAAACAATAAGAATTCTTTCCTAATCTAGTCACCGGGTTACATATCATACTAATAGTAACAAAGTTTGTTTTTCTTAGCCAAGCCTATAAATGGAATAAATATTTTGGGATTGGCTACTGACTAGACTGTGGTTTAGCTTGGCATGATGTGTGAACAGAACTATATGTAAGTTCCTAGTCCATTTCTGGTTTGCTTTTCTGCCTTAATGTAGCTTCTATGAATCCACAAAGATGCAAAACACAGTAATAAAGTTACAACGAAAACCATCAAACAAACCAATTAGGAATTTGTCAAAATGACTAAGTTCACTTCTATGCATAACACAATTTAGTTGTTCAACAAACCAATTTGCCAACCCTAACCCAGAATGTGATTTTTATTTTTGGCTGATTTTGATGTGTAAAACTACCAATTTATATTAGCAATAAACAATGCTAATCTGGCTTAGAATGGGTAAAAGTAATATTGTGTACAGTAATCTCACCTTTTTGCCACTAGTTTCAAGCTATTTAGGATTGTTTCATATGGTGAAGTTTTCAATATGCTATTTCTATTTAGAAATTTACACACTATCCCCCACACTAATAAATATCACTACTGTTACTATTCAAAAATATCTAGCATAAATTAGAAGCCAACAAAGTTTTACATCCTCAAAATAATAATAATAATAATAATAATAATAACTAAAGCAATGTCAAAGACTGACATAGGGACCTGAAAAAAGAAGGGCCTTTAAATTATGTCATTAGTAACATAAAAATAGCTTTGCTGAATCAGGCCAAGTCTCATCTTAGTTCAGCATTTTGTTTCTCACAGCAGATAAGCAGGTTTCTCTGGCTTGCTCAGTCAGGAGACTAACACACATGTCTCTTGTCACTGTTGCCTTGCAACCTGTATTTTGAGACACACTGTCTCCAATCCAACTATGTATCATTACGTTTTAAGTATGAATAGCCCTCATTAGACTTCTTCTCTATTGATTCATCTAATCTTCTTTTGAAGTCATCTAATTTAGCAATCATTACCATATTTGAGGTAATGAATTGCAGATTAATTATAAAATATATAAAGAAGAACTTTGTTCTAACTCTGAACTTTTAATCAACCCAAACAATGTNGATCAGTTCTAGCAAATATATGCTCTGAAAAGTAGCATGACAAAATTTGATGCATGGAAATACACACTCATTAAAAACAAAACCATTCCTTATTAAATACTCTGCATACAAATGCTAATCTGCTAAAGGAAATAAAGTAATATTTTGTGATGTGAACTTTGATGTCCTTTGTCAAATGTGTATTTAAGACAAAAATAGTGTTATTTATAGGTTACGTTAATTAAAACATTTCTGCTCTTGAAAAATATCAGCCCTTCTATTAAGGGAAATGATGCAGCCACTTCAGAAAATAGATTGAGTTAGGTGAACTTGATGGCTATGCCTCAAACTGCTACCCTATAAATTCACAATCTAGAACAGTGGTGGCGAACCTATGGCATGCGTGCCAGAGGCGGCACGCGGAGCCCTCTCTGTGGGCACGCGCCATCGTCCCAGCACACGTGGTCTCTAAAAGTTCGCCAACACCAGCCATCCTGGAACCGCTGTTGGGGAGGTACCGCCTCCCCCCGCACAGCAGTGCAGATATGCCTTGCTTATGGGCAGGCAGGGTGGGGCCTCGCAGAGGAAGAGGAGGAGCTCATCCCTCCATGGGACGAGCTGCGCTTGGCGGACAACCTGTAAGTGCCAGCGGTGACAAACTTGGCTGTGTCCCAACCGTGGGGGAAGTCGTAGGAGAGGCAGTGCTGGCCGGCTGTCATGGTCAGTGTGGGGTGGCGGGCCTGGTGGGCACAGGCGGCCAATCTCCACCCAAAGCTCTGACTCATAGGAATGGATGGAAAATATCCGGCGGCAAGAAGGGAAATCGAAAGAGACAGTGGACAGGGCCTTGCAAGCGGAGCATGAAAGGGCGCTCTGCAAAGGTTGGGTCAGTGGGAGAACGCTCCATGCGAGGGTTTGGGGTGGCAGGAGCAGGATGTTCCGTGCGGGGGTTGGGGCGGTGGGAGAACGCTCTGTGCAGGGGTTCGGGCAGCGGGAGGATGCTCCGTGCAGGGGTTGGGGCTGCAGGAGAACACTCCATGCGGGGGTTGGGGCAGGGGGAGCAGGACGCTCCGTGCGAGGGTTGGGGCTACGGGAGCAGAACACTCCGTGTGGGGGGAGCAGAACGCTCCGTGCAGTAAGTAAACTTTAAAGACAGTTTTAAAAGTATGGCAGTATTCGAGAAAATCTTGCCCCTTACATGGGATCAGGTTTTTTTTCTCCACTCCCTTTGGCTGTTCCCTGCCAGACCATCTGGGAGCAAAAAAGCCAAGGAGAGAGGAGAGAAGCCTCCTTACGTGGGATGGGCGGGGGGAGGAGAGTTTCGCTGCCAGACTGTTTTGCTTGATGCAGCAGAATGGGAAGGATCGTCATTCTGCAGTAAGTAAACTTTAAAAAGAGTTTTAAAAGTA
>NW_015390555.1:0-27607 GCF_001527695.2 Protobothrops mucrosquamatus | reverse complement strand
ACAACAATACACATACAGTTAGTAAAATCTATTATTATGGCTGCTTGATCAGCAAATAAGAGATTGCTTAGGGAATACTATTGCCACCAGAGAAAAGTAAGCAGGTGTGGAAAGTGAAAAATCTTTCTCCTTCCTCAAGCAGTCTTTCTTTCTAGCCTGCCTCTAAAGATTTATCCTATCAGAATTCTACTCAGAGGAGTAACTGACCCACTAACATACAGTAGTGAAAGGGCACAAATTAATCACCCACTTCTCAGTATTAATGAAAGTGCAAATAAATGTTTGATAAAAATTGATAATGGTCTTAAAAACTAAAAGCCTAAGTCAAACCTTAGAATGAGTTATTAAGAATTTTACAAAACATTGGACATGTAATGAATTATCATGAAGTTCACAAAACATTATTCTTTACAACAGGGGTCCACAACCCCAGGGCCTGTTAGCAGGTGAGCAGGCAGCACAGCTGGAGGTGAGCAGTAGATGAGCAAGCAAACCCTCCCTCCAACGGTCTGTGGAAAAATTGTCTTCCACAAAAATGGTCTGTGGTGCCAATAAGATTGGGAACCACTTCTTTAAAAGCTTGCTAGGCACTAAAACTCCAATTAGAGAATAACATTTTAAAGCTAGTGAAGCTAACTTTTATCCTGTTCTTCCGTTTTTTAGTACATATAGTATATTTCCATTGCTTATTAAAATGCAGTTACTAGTCGTCTTCTAACCATGCACAAGGTAATTTTGGAAGAAAATATTAATAAATAAATGCAATTAATTTCCAGGTAAATAGCATATGGTCATACAGGCCAAACTTGCAGTGTTATTTTATATTGTTTGCCACTGGTTTATATAATAACAGTGAAAATAAAGATAGCAGAGAACATAAAATATATTTTGTTGCAATCATAATTTTGTTGTTTGTTTCTCAGATATCAGACTTCTGGAAACAGAAACATATAAATATTTTTGATCTCATTATGAGGATCACAGTATTACAGTCTGAAAATGTCTGACTTATGCAAAATGAAATCACATTAGCATGCTTTTGAAAATAGAACTATCATATACATCTTTTCTATACTTACTAAAAGTTGGGTCCTGAGCCCATTGCATAAGAAATTTTACATGCCCTTAAATATGGAGCATAATCATTTATTACTGAAACTTGTTTGAACTTAGCTCTGTAAACAAAGGCTATAACCTATATTAATTTATCAGCAAGTATATTGACATTATGTCAGGAAAGAATGCATATAAGACACACACAAAGTTAGAGAGGCTAAACAAAGAAAAATATATACACAAAAATCCAGTTTCTTCATTACCCAGTTTCTTCATAGTTTATCTGTGCATGTATTAAACTGAGTAGATAATTCTGATGTTACAAATGCAATTTTTTCCTAAAATGTTTCAATTATTAATCCTCATTCAAGAAAATGCAGCAGGTAGACCTAATTTTGCTACTCCAACAGAAAAAGATCAGAGGTATACTTTTTTATTAATAAATATTTCAATTCATTTTTCATGAAGCTTCTGCCCTTAACACCAATCCTAATGGTGCTTAAATGATTACTTGCTTACATCAACTGAAAAATTAATTTTATTCCAGAAGAAGCCTACAGCAATTTTTTCAAGAAGAGAACACTGTGTTCTTTATATTAATGTACAAGTATGACCACAAAATATAATCTCTCCAATTATGCATGAAAGCAAGTGCCAGATGTGAAGCCTAACAGCAAACTGGCAATCATTTAAAACTAAATGTAATCAGACTGCTTATGCTATAATTTCTGAAGCATCTGGGATTCAGAACTTGATCTTTTTTTGCCAGTTGCTATAGCACAGGGGCTCCATCCCCTGGACTGCGGCCCACTACCGGGCACAGTCTGTTCAGAATCGGGCTGGGCAAGTGGCAGGTGAGTGCACATATGCGAACCTCCCCTCACATGAGCGCAAATAGAACTGTGCACGTGCCTACCACTCACACGAAACCATCCCCTCTCACACACACCCGCACTGGGCCGCCAAGCTGGAAAGGTTGAGGACTGCTGCTATAGCAGATCTCAAAAGTACTTATATGGGAAGATTTGTAGAAAAAGCCAGAGCAACTTTTACATCCAAGTAAAAAATCAGAAAAAATGATTAAGACAGGAAAATACTAAATATCATATTAATAGTTATGGGAATTTTGGCTTACCCTAATGGAGGCCTTGTTGCAAAAAACTCGAGTAATGGCTAGCCAGGTGGGCAGATCCAGCAAATTCTGCAGAACCTCTTCATCCAGTTCTAGATTAGTCAACTGTCCCTGCCCTTTGAGGGTGCTCAAGTTGATTTTATCAGGGGAGAGATTCTTTGTAAACCTGTAGTTAATAAAATTGGAGGTAAAATTAAACACTTCCATTGATCGGAATACTGAGTTAAGATATGGATGATATAGTTTTAAATCACATCCAAGAAGCAAGTGGGATGCCATTATCTTAGTTTCAGCCACAGTTTCATGTCACAAACATTTATAGTAGGAAAATAATAAGAAAACATATCATTGTTTTAATATGCAAACAATCTAACTGCTTAAGTTTACTCTAGCAAGAGAATGAAAACATGACATTTCTCTGAATGCTAAAAATATAATGTTTTTACTAGCATAATTATATTAGAGTTCAATTTTGGGTGGCTAGTTCTTAAAATTAGGAACCATGATTCATAGTATTAATTCGGGAGAAAAAATACTGTATAGAAATTTTGAAGATATATTACTATATACTACAGTGAAATGGAATGGGAAATAACATCAAGTAACTAGCAATAATTTTTAAAAATGCATGGAATATTCTACTTTAAATTCAACTCTGATTTTGAGGTTGTATTTCTATGATCTGACTTAAATAAATATGGAAAAGTTGGGCAGCAAACCTCTTTTCCTATTTGTTTGAAGACTGAGTTTGGCATTTCCATGCTAGCTATGCATACTGGCTACAAATGTCTTCTAACTGTTTATTGCAAACACTAAATTTACATCTTAATTACCAACTGCCATTTTTTTGTCAAAATTATTACAATACACAATCCATGCAGGATTGTTTGCTCAGATAATTCCTGGGTGTCTTGGATCTCTCAGCGGCTTTCCATACAATTGACCATGGCAACTCTTCTGAACCATCTCTGGGGAAGAGAGTTTTGCAGAGATTGGGCGTTGTCTTACCTGAACGCCTTTTCTCAGCATGAAGATGTAGCCTCCACCAATGGGTTATCGAAGCCTTCCTGCTCAGTTTAGACTAAGACCAAACTTTGGCCATGCCTCCCTTGGGCGGTCCTTTCCCAGTTTTGTTTGACGAGGCGAAGCATCCATGGTCTGACACAACAACTCCTCCTGAAAAAAGGTCAGCTTGGACCAACTAATAAGGGCGGGTGTGGAGGCTACATCTTCATGCTGAGAAAAGGCGTTCAGGTAAGACAACGCCCATTCTCCAGCATGATAGATGTAGCCTCCACCAATGGGACATACCCAAGCCCCCCCATGTCCCCACCGGGAGGGAAGTCTAGACTTGTGATTCATGAGTAGAAACCACCTGCTGCAAGACTCTCCTGCCGAAGGAAGCATCTGCTGCAGCGAACTGATCAAGTTTGTAATGCCTTATAAATGAAGAGGGGGAAGACCAGGTGGCTGCCCTACAAATCTCCTCAACCGAAGCCTGGGTAGACCAGGCCGCAGACGTGGCTGCGCTGCATGTTGAATGAGCTGTGATATTTGCCGGAACCGGAAGAGACTGAGCCTTATAAGCATAAGAGATGCACGCTCTGATCCACCTTCCAATGGTTGAAGATGACACCTTCAGACCCCTGGAAGAAGGTTGGAAAGACACAAACAGTGCCTCCGTCCTGCGAAAGGGCTCAGTTCGTTTCACATAGTGATGTAAGGCCCGACGCACGTCTAGTGTGTGCCATAACCTTTCCAGACGATGAGACGGTCGAGGGCAAAAGTCCGGGAGAACCAGATCCTGAGATCTATGGAACCAGGTATTGACTTTCGGAATGAAGGAAGGATCCAACTTGAGGACCATCCTGTCATCCAGAAAGGTACACAGATCACTCCTGACCGAGAGCGCAGCCAGCTCAGAGATATGCCTTGCCGATGTAATGGCAACTAAAAAGGCGACCTTCAGGGAAAGGAAGTGTAAGGAACAAGACCTAATTGGTTCAAAGGGCGACCCCATGAGAACTTGCAACACCTTGGGCAAGTCCCACGTGGGATCTCTATGTACCACAGGAGGAGCAGTGTTAACAGCTCCCTTAAGGAATGCCCTAACTGCCGGGTGATGTGATAGTTGTATCTGATTCTCACAAGTGAGAACCGAGGACAAAGCAGCAATCTGCCTGCGAATGGTGTTATAAGACAGACCCTTGTTCAGGCCCTCTAAGAGGTAATCTAAGAGGATTGGAATGGTGACCGTCAACGGATCCAGTTTCCGAGAGGTACACCACACGCAGAAATGCCTCCACGTGGCATCATAAATCCTATTAGTTGAAGGACGTCTGGAGGCCTGAATTACCGTAATGACTCCAGGGGAATATGACTGCCTGGCTAAGCTCTCCCGCTCAAGTGCCAAGTGGCTAATTGAAGCCACTGTGGATCCGGGTATTGGAGCTGACCCTGACTGAGAGAAATGAGATCCGGAGGGATCTTCCACGGTGGAGAGATCGACAGATCCACGAGGTCTGCAAACCAAGGTCTCCTTGGCCAGTGAGGGACCAGCAAGATTAACTCTGCCTGTTCCAAGAGAAGCTTTCTGATGATAGCCGGAATCAGTGGAAGAGGAGGGAATGCATACAGAAGCCCCTTGGGCCAGACACTGTGGAGGGCATCTGTTCCCTCCGCCCCCCGTGACGGAAACCTCGTGAAGTATCTGGGCAGGTGAGAGTTCGTTGGTGAGGCAAACAAGTCCACCTGAGGTTGACCAAACCTCCCCGCTATTTTCCTGAAGAGGGCTGGATCTAGGCGCCACTCCGAGTGGTCTACCGTCACCCTGCTCAGAGAATCGGCCTGACGATTTGCCTCTCCGGAAATGTGTTCTGCACAAATGGATGCCAGATTGGACTCTGCCCACAGACCCAGAGACAGGGCCTCCTGCATGAGGGACCAAGACCTGGTCCCCCTTGCCTGTTGACATGAGCTTTGGCTGCGACGTTGTCCATCATCAGGACATGTTTTCCTGCTACTATGGGGGAGAAGTGGCGAAGTGCCAGGTGAACAGCCCTGAGTTCTAGCCAATTTATATTGTGAGTGAGATCGGACTGAGACCATTGGCCCTGTGTCATGTATGTCAGTATGTGCGCCCCCCAGCCGAACATGCTGGCGTCCATGGTCAGGACGAGTCTGTGAGGTTCTTTGAAAAGTGACCCCTTGTGTATGGCTGCCGACACCCACCAGTGGAGTGACCGCAGTGTATGATGAGGAACTCTCACCTTCCGTATGGAAGCGCTCATGTTCCGCTTCTGGAAACGGAGTAGGAACCACTGGAGATGCCTGGAGTGAAGTCTCGCCCAAGGCACTATTCCCAGACATGAAATTATCTTTCCCAACAGCTGAGACAGTTGGACCAGAGGAACCACCTTGCCTCTCTGAATCTTGTGAACTAGAAGTTTGATGCTGTCCTTGCGTTCCTGGGAAAGATAAACCCTGCATAGGTTTGAGTCTATTACTGCCCCTAGATGTAAGATCCGAGTGGTCGGAGTGGTGTGGCTCTTTTTGAAATTCACGGAGAAACCGTGTCTCTGAAGGGTCCTTATTGTGGTTTGCAGATCTATCTGCGCCGAGCGGAAAGAACTGGACTGGATAATTATATTGTCCAGATAACATTGTACTCATACCTGAGGTGAGCCGCTATCACCGACAGCAGCTTTGTGAACACCCAAGGAGCCGAGGATAGTCCAAAGGGTAGGGCCCTCTATTGATAATGCCTGCGCGCATGGCAAAATCGGAGGAATCTGCGGAGGTGGGGTCGGATTGGCACATGAAGATAAGCCTCTGTCAGATCTATGGAGGAGAGGTAATCTCCCCTCCTGATACTGGCCAGAATGGACCTGAGAGACTGCATCTTGAATCGCCTGTAAGATATGAAGCGGTTTAGCCCCTTCAGATCCAATATCGCTCTCCAACCCCCCAAGGCCTTGGGGACCACGAAGAGGATGGAATAAAACCCTTTTCCCCTTTGGTCCAGAGGTACCGGTTCTATGGCCTCTATATCTAACAAATGGGAAATGGCCATGGAGACTAGCTCGGCCTTGCGTGCGTGTCTTGAGGATGGGCACTGGATGAAGCGGTCTGGGGGGATGGCATTGAACTCTAGGGCTAGACCGAATCTTACGGTCTCCCTCACCCAGGTGTCGTTGGTGGTGACCTCCCAAGCGTCGCTGAACAGAGCCAAGCGACCTCCTATGGGAGGATCCAAATTGGCGTCACTTGGACCGTCTATATGGGCATCCCCCAGCTCCCCTGAAGGGACGCTTGCTCTGGAACTGTCCCCTGGTTCCTGAACTCTGGCGGTCCTGCTGCCGATCCTGTCTGGGGGAAAAAGATCGGGAACCTCTGGGCCAATCCCAGGACTGCCCTGATCGAAAGGACTGCCTCCAATCCCAAGAACTCCCGGCGCGAAAGGACTGTCTGCGAAATTCTTGTTGAGGTCTCCTATCCGCCTTTCTGGAGGGGTGAGCCAAGGTCTTTCGTTTGTCCTTTCCCTCAACTAGGTACAGTTCCAAGACCGTCCCAAACAATTGAGTGCCACTATAGGTGTCCGTAGCTAGGCGCCACGTTGATTTGAGATCTGCCCTCCACTGTTTGAGCCACAGCAATCTGCAAGACGCTATTGTGGCCATGATAGATCTAGCGGAATACTTGACTGAGTGGAGGGATGCATCTGCCATATATTCTGCAGCAGCTACCAGCTTACCTAAGGTTTGTTGCGCATGCACCTGATCCGGAGGAATTAGAACCTGTAACTCATGGAGCCACATAATGGAGGTCCTCACGAAAAAGGACGAGGAAGTTGCCGCCCTGATGGCCCAGGCTGAGGCCTGATGAGCTCTGCGGAGAGAAAACTCGAATCTTTTATCCTCCGCCTTAAGGTTCTCTGCCATGTCTCCAGGAACCGTGGATGTGGAGAATAAAGAGGTCAAGGGGGCATCCACCGTAGGTACCTCTAGGAGGGAAGAAAAGGCAGATGATACATTAAACAGTTTCTTTTCCGTGCTGCTGGGTGAAGAGAGAGTGGCCAAAGAAGCCCACTGTTTCTCTACCGTGGTGCGGAAAACCGCTGGGCAAGGAACTTGTTTTTCCTCAACAACCTGTACCGCAAACAAGGGATTTGACTCCTGTGCGGTAGACGTGGATGGTTCAGACTCCTGCTCAGCGACCAAATTGGCCGTGGTACAGGCCTTTAACAACAGTGACCTAAATAGAGAAGGATCAAAAAGACCCGATGTTGGAGTCGGATCCGGTGCCACCTCTTCATCCTCTGACATAGGTAAGTCAGTCGTTTCCAAGTCAACGGACTCGGCCTCTCCTAGTTGAGACGAAGTCTCAGAAATACCCAAGCCTGCTGACTGGGGGTACCCAGTGCGACCTGCTGGCAAGGATTGAGGAGGAAGGGCTGGGATCTGCGAAGACCCCTGGCCCATGGAGGATGCCATAAATTGGTTGAATGCCTGGTGCATGAAGGAGTTGAATTGTTGTGCCCAGAAAGTTTGATCTGCAGAGGCAACACCAGAGGCAGAGGCCTCAGGAACCTATAGGGTGATGGAAGCAGAAGGAGCTGAAGGACCAGAAGGAAAAGGTAGAGAACCGGGAAGGGAAGGAGGGAGACCAACCTGTTCAGTTCCCCCTTGAGGAGACCAAGCTCTGGGGGCTTGATAAGAAGGCACTAGTGGAGGCTCAAATGGTGAACTGTCCAGAGAAGCAGGGGGAACCACTTCAGTTTCACTGGACCTGAGCCTTTGTGCTCTGGAGAATTCTTTCTCCAGTGCCTGATGTCTCCTCGAGGCCTCTCGCTCAGCAGCCTTGGAGGGTTCTTTAGATAAATGCTTGGTTTTGGCTTTTTTCTTTTCCACCGTGCTCAAATCAGAAGATCTGCGTTTGGATTGCACGGGGGGGCATCAGAACCCTGCGAAGTCTGAGGAGTTTCACCATCTGCCATTGTGCACCGGACCTTCCAGATAGGAGAAGCCCTGTAATGGGGGTAAACACGCAGATCAAGTCCGGGAGGAAAGCTTCTCACGCCCTAAGACAACCACAATGACAAACAGTCAGAGAGTTCCCTAAAACTGTCTGTGTCAAGTCTGCTAACATGAGATGTTATTGCTTGACATAAGTGAAGAAGCAAACTTGTCTATTTAGTCTACATATTGCCTCAAGAGCAAAAGCAGGCATTGCGGGCCAGATGAGGGGGGAGGAATGCCTGTGAATAACTTCATTATCTTAACATAACACTGCCAAGGTCAAAGCAGTAGCCGTTCGTAATAACAGAAGAAGATTCACGCCTCTGTTTAATTGGAGCATATGATTGATGACTGTGAAAGGAAGGAGGGAGTTGTGCTTGTCGCGATGGGGGGGTGTTTCAGTTCTTGGCTTCACTTCGTTCGTGCCGGATTATGTAACTCATTAAAGGATTCTTTGAGGTAATTATGCCTAAAAGTTTTCTGAAAAGTTATTTCTTTCGGAACCTGACAGTCTGTCTAGGCCCTGCAGGCACAGCGCCGCGAACTAAGTAGAACAGGTTTGATAATTTCTCCCTAGAATTGCAACAGGAATAAAGTTATTTGAATGATGCAATATAGATCAAAAAAAGGAAACCCCCTCCTTTCAAGGGAATCCTTACAAAAGGAGCAGAATAAATTCTTCAGATGAAACCCCCTTGAAAGCCCAACACAGTAGGGTGTAGAAATTCAGAAGGCCTGATATCTGCTATTGAGAAGGCCTCACCAAGATGGCGACCACACCCAGCACCATTCAAAATGGCGGCCGCAAGTCTCTTTGCTGCCTAAATGGTGACACTTTAGGAAAAAAATAGCGATTGAAGCCACAAGGCGTTCGGGGAATCCCGCGGGTCCCCAAAACCCAGTCTTCACACCCTTCGATCAATAAGGCAAATCAAACTTGCGTTTAGTTGCGCAGGCAAACAGCAGTCCGATTGCATCCGGAGCCTCGTGGCCACGAGGACGAGGAAAAATCCCTCGGCAATTCGGCCCGATCTTCCGGCTCATTGAACGGATCGTTCCTGGGCGCTCGGGAAATTCCCGTCGCAGCGCCAAACAGCTGAGCTAAATAGGATGCTCCCAAGCGCTCAGGGAACCCCCGTCGCAGCGCCAAACAGCCGGAACGAGCTAAGGCCCAAACTCTAAAGCGAAGCTCCTAGGGGATTGTGTCCCTGCAGTCCCCAGGGACGCGTTCCCAAACTGCTGAAGTCCCTCTGCAATCTCACTATCTAATGCTACTACACAAAAAAACAAGAAAAAAGGAAAAATTCAAACTATCCAATTATAAAACTAACTAATCAGTTTAATCAAACTGAGGAGCTATGCGAAGTTGTGTCCTACTGAGCCGAGACTAAGACAAAACTGGGAAAGGACCGCCCAAGGGAGGCGTGGCCAAAGTTTGGTCTTAGTCTAAACTGAGCAGGAAAGCTTCGATAACCCATTGGTGGAGGCTACATCTATCATGCTGGAGAATCTCCTCCTTTCTATGAGGCTGTTCCCTGTTGGTATGGGAGTGGAGAGGGAGGTCATGCCCTAGGCATGTGAAATTCAGGGTGCCTCAGGGCTTGGGTTTCTTGTCTCTCCTCTTTAACATCTACATGAAATCATTGGACAATGTCTTTTGACAGCATGGGGTACAGTATCATCAGTATGCTGATTATATGCACTTATAGTTTCGGATAGACAGCTTTTCCTATCTGCAGACCAAACCTGCTCTACCACTGGGGCACACACAGACAGAGATTCTTGTATGCATGAAAGATGAAATCACCGCTTTTAATGTATTGCATCTACCATCTACAATTTTCTTCTAAAATTGGAAATTCATGGAAAGAGATAAGAGATAAACATGCCACTCATCTCAAAAAGTGACTCTGAGTGGTAAACAACATTAAACTAAAATTAAAAACAATGAAAACTCCAAATGCAAAAATTAAAGTACATAGTAACTGAGGAAAGTATCAAAATCAATAGCCACTAATACAGCTGGAAAATAGGCCCTTTCACCTAGTCAGGGTCCCAGTCTGTGCACAGAACCAGGCCTTTAGTGCCCTCCCAAAGGTTAGCGGAGTCAAGCCCATCCTAATCTCTGAAGGGAGAATGTTCCACAGGGCAGGTGCCTAAACCTCCTGGACACTACCAACTTGCATTCCTTAGCCAATGGGATCTGAAGCATACCCGTCCTGCTGGATCAGACAGACAGAAACAACTGAAGAGAGAGTCCTTCAGGTAACCCAGTGTCAAGCCATGAAGGGCTTTAAAAGTGCAACCAGTACCTTGAATTGTACACAGAAGCACCTGATAACCAATGCAGCTCACAAAATACTAGTTTACATGCACCAAATAACTGGCCCCACTGATTTCCATTGGCTTATTGACACCATGCTGCAACTTTCTGCATCAGCTGAAGTTCCTGTGAGATCACAAGAGCATGAGTGACAGCGAGGAAGGCCTCCTGGTCCAGAAAGGACATAACTCGTGTGCAACCCCAAAGTGTGCAAAGGCCCTCCTAGCCATGGTTGTCCCCTGCTCTTTGAATAGGATCCATGAATCAGAATTTTTCTGCATGTGCAATAAAGATGTAACTAGAATTACTGGAGAATTATTTAAATTTTAGATTCATCAATAAGTAACCTGCAACTAACATGGTAACTTTTCAAGAAAATGTTCTATTTATAAAACATGAGTCAGCATCACAATGGGGTGATGTAATAAGGATGTTACCAGCTGCTAAATGTGGTCTGTAAAGGGATCATATCCTCCTTTGTGCTCTGTTCCATTCTTAACCATATACCTATTGTGCATACCTATTCATCATGCTATTCTGTTTCAAAGTAAATAACATAGAGAAAGTGTATTAGAAGGCCAAAGAAATTAAATACAGAGAAAAGGAAATTTAAACTAGTTTACAGCTATATATTTCCACACCAATTTTCACATGGTAACTTTCTTCCTTGCAAACAATCCTTGCTTCCACTATCACTTCATACATAGCCTTTTGTTCTTTATACTTTTAATTTCTTTTGAGGATGTTATCAATTCTTTCAACCACAGCTTTTTTAGTCTATCTTTCCTCCCTAGAGATTCATTCTTCCTTTATATTTATTTTTCGTGTTTCAGTCCTTATTCATTCTCTTTATATTATCAAATCATTTCAATCTCTTTTGTATCAATCACTCCCTTTTTCATATTATTACTTTTTTAATCGCCTCTATTACTTTATAAGTAATACAAAGCATACCTACTATTCCCTTCTTCTCCTATGTCCTTCATAACAACAACCTGTGAGATGGGTTGGACTAAGAGACAGTGACTGGCCCAAAGTCACCCATTAGCCTTCATGCCTAAGATAAGACTAGAACTCATGGTCTCTTGGTTTTTAGAACTGCACCTCAACCACTGCATCAAATTGGATGCTAGAAAACAACATCAAGGTAAATTAATACTTATTATTTTGGTCTAATTTTATTTATGCATAATTTTCAATCGTTCACTTCAGTTTCCACTAATATAATTACTTTTGTCTGATACATTTTCAGAACCATATTTCTTGTTACCTCATTTAGGTTCCCTGATTACATTCCTGCATATATCATGAACATTCATGCTTCCAAACAAATCACTCCTCATGTAACTACAAGCATTCCTTAATCATATATGTATAAACATATTAAACAACCTTGGGGGACATACAGATTTTTATTGCATTGTTCAAATATTTATTATTCTTTACACATGCTTTATTTTCATCATATCATCACATTCAGCAGGTCAACCTTAAATTCCATATTCATGCAAAACAACATATAATTCAAATCTATTTGCCTTATCATATGTTTTCTTTAAATTAACAAATATGCAATAATTTTTCACATTCAGACATTTCTTAAATACTTGCTGAAAAGCAAAATCTGGATTGTAAATACTCTGGCATAAAACTGAATTGCATTTCTCAAATTTTACTGTTACTTCTTGTACTCTTTCTATCAGAATGTCGACAATTTCCCATGCATACTTAGCGAATTATCTCATGTCACCAAGGTAATAGAATAGAAAAAATAGATATACTTCGTCCAAATCTGCCACTGCTTCTTGTAGACGTTCATGGAAAAATAAATTTGATTATGCTGACAAAGCTTTTATTAATGACATGACACAAACCAGATTTACAGCTTAATTGGAAAAGAACAAATTAACATCTGCTGCATTTTTCACACTAAAGAGGCTGCTTGCTATGTTGTCCTTTATTCTATAAATCTTTGAAAGCAATTTATATACAGTAGCTGCCCCCTTGACAGTAATAACTCTAGTTGGCAAAGTTTTAATCCTAAGGACAATACTATTTGCAAAAATAACACCACCTCATACAATAAGAAGACATATTTCTCAGGTCAATCCATTTTTAATCAATAAATCAAGTATTAACACATAAAAAGGTTGACTTAATAGGCGTACTGCAAATAACCTGGCATCGTCCATGGTTATACCCCATAAGCAGCATCTTGAATAGAACTTGAAACTGTTCTGGAAACCATTAGATCTTACAAAGCAAAGATGTTACATGACTTTATTGAAGAATGTCTAAAAGTGTCATGCCCCTGAATTCTGGACGGTTGCAGTTTTTAAACACTCTTCACAGGCAGCCCCATGTAAAGCATATTACAATAATCCAAGCAGGGATGAATAGGGCATGAGCTACTCTGAGTATGTCCTCTCAATTCACAAATGGGTGCAACTGGCACACAAGCTAAACCTGGGCAAAGGCTCTTTTAAGCATGGCTGCCACCTGTACTTTGAGCAAGAGACATGATTCGGTAAAGATTCCCAAATTGCACACCATCTCTGTCTGAAGGAGGGCAATCCTATTCAAACTATAAGCGATGCGCTGCCAGATTGGACCCCTGATCTATATAGTCCAGCAGCAGTTTGTTCTCAGAGTGGTCAACTAACTACAAAAAGAAGCTCACTACTCTGCAAGTCTTTCAAGCCTCCAGGGTGTTCTGAGTCCCTGATCCCCTTGGAGATCACCTCCAAAGTGTTGTGGTTTACTGCAGCTCAGAACTTTCAGTTGTTAAAATTCTAGTTTCCCATTCCCAGCAAAATGAAGGTTCACAACCCAACATCCAGTCTCTAACCTTCCATAATGTTGTACAAACTCCCAAAGTCCTGCACAGCAGATCCTGGTGCCATTTTTTTTAAGCAGTATGTTGGTTCAGCAAGAACCAACAAAATAACAAACAACTATCTTTTAAACAGTCTGTCTTTTTTTTCTCCTATTCACAGAAAAATGTTATGTTTAGCTCTCAAGCCCATCAGGCAATCCACAGTTTTCAAAATTAATTGAAAGAGATTATACTGTAATCAAAATCACACAGAATTTGTGTGTAGAGTTTAAGTAATTGCAGTGATGACAGAAATTTAATTTCAACATCTGAAAAACTAATATTCAAGCATAATATAAATTTATAGCTGCCTTGAGGATCACAATCTGATTATCAATTAAATAATTTGGTAGCATAACTGGATTTTGAAAATCTGAACTATAAGGCTTGTTGAGAAACCTAACTGATCCCATAGATTTTCTATTTCCTAATTAATGTGAATTATTTCAGCATTTGTAGTATGCTGTATTAGTTATATTAGTAGTCCTCCAAGTCATGGTTGTCCCAAAGGTGTTTTTTCAAGAGGCAACTGGACTTTTTCTTTGAAGACATTTCACTTCTCATCCAAGAAACTTCTTCAGCTCTGAAGAAGCTTCTTGGATGAGAAGTGAAACATCTTCAAAGAAAAACAAGAAAGTCTAGTTGCCTCTTGAAAATGCACCTTTGGGACACTAGGCCATTTCTGCCAATAAATTGAATACATTTACTCTAAAGTTGCTCTTCCAGATTCTCTGTCACTATTTTTAGTTTTCTATCAAGAGCAGGGGTCTTAAAACTTGGCCCTTTTATGACTTGTGGACTTCAACTCCCAGAATTCCTCAGCCAGAAAAGTCTTCATTGTTGAGGTCCTCAGGTTAATGACAGCACCTGTGATTATTTTAGTTCAGAGTTCCTGGTTCACAGCCAAATCCTAGAATGCTATTATATATGTTCAGAATTACTGGCAGATGCATAATATTTAAACATTTGAATAAGATGTTTCTCATCTCATTCTTTTCCACCCAATCAACCAACAATTCCAGGTAAAATCATCTAAACATTATCTGATAATGGTCTATCAATCATCCTGGACATTAACCCTTTGCTCTTACATGTTTTAGTGATACTCCATCTTTGCTTATAGACAGTTATTTGATCGAAAATGGGTCTTTACCTGCAACAAACCACTTCAGGAATTAATTCCAAGTGATCAAATGTTGTATAGGACTAATAGACTGGTTCCTATCTAAGTACTTGACCATATATAATATTTAATATATGTATTAAGGGAAACTTAAAATTCTTTATTATTTGTTTTAGTACTATTTTATATTTTAAGCAATTTCCTGTCTGTTTTGAAATTTATATTTCATATTTGTATTGACATTTTCCCTAGCTAAATAATCAATGTATTATAACATTAAGGAACAATACAATGTTGTACAGTTACAGGTCAGCATATATGAAGTGCATAATAAGTTTCTTGGCTCCCTTCTTAATGCTATAGTGGTGCTAATTCTTATAAAGTGTGGGGAAAAAGAGATCTCTTAAAAGACAATTACTTTTCACTGTTTATTTACTGGACTGATTCCTATCATAATTAGAAGAAGGCATGAATTTGACAGAACTACACTAATCTCTCTTGACTGCTTAGGAAGCAATTTGGGCTGTGCCAAGTTAAACAAAGCTATAAGAGAATGGCTCTGCTTCAGTTACTGCAACAGTTTAAATGATTATAATACTGTAAATCCTATTTGACATTTTCTATTGCTGTTCAATTTACCTAATTAGGCATAAGCTGTTTTGTTTACTTGAAGTTGGATTTGTTTTGTAATTATATTCCACATTATCAAGAGCCAACCAGTTACAGGTAGTCCTCAACATACGACCACAATGGGGACCAGAATCTCTGTTGCTAAATGAGGTGGTCATTAAGTGAGTTGCACCCAATTTTATCTCTTTTGCTCTGGTTGTTAAGTGAATCATGTGATCATTAAGAAAACCCAGTGTCTCCCTTTGACTTTGTTTGTTAGAAGCTGGCAGGGAAAGCCACAAATAGTGATCATTTGACCCCAAGATGCTGGGTTAAAACATGCTGATTGCCAAGTGCCCAAATTTTGATCATGTGACAGCAAGTATGCTGCAACAGTCATAATTGTGAGTACTTTTTTTCAGATTGCATCTTAACCTTGAACAGTTGCTAAACAAAATGGCATAAGCTGAGACTACCTGTAGTTTTGACTCTTAAGATCAAATGTGCAGAAGATGCATTTTTACATTCCCTCAGACCAAAATATTATGTCATAGGGTTAAATTTATAGGCAAACTAAGAAAAGCCCAGGCTACCTTGAGCTTCTCAGAGCAAGGAAAGGCCAAAATGTGATTAGTAAAAATGCTAATACATTGGGGGGGGGAAATCAATAATATATGAAGAGCATACATTAAATAGCTATAATTTTCCTTTAGAAATGAGTATGTGATTAATGAAACAAAAATATCTGGTTGTGTGTACTGTAAGTCTTGAATCTATACCATGAATTTATAAAACACACTCTTAAAATTTATCTCATAGTAAGATTGTCGCTTGGCTCAAATATCAAATGAAATACACATAGTAGTAGAAGCAGATTCTTAATAACAAAATTATCTTGAATATGATTTCTTTATTTAAGAATTTTACATCACTGACTTCACATAAATTCTCACATTGTGAAGGTTGCATAAAAATGTAAAACTATAATACCATTACATATAACCCTCCTCAAAAGTAAAATGTTTCTCATTCCTAGCCAGGAATCTCCCATCATGAAAATGCTTCCTATAATTCAAGAATCCAAAGTATTTCCATGGGCACCATTCATTGTCATCTGTGTAGCCAATCATTTGCTTCCAGAATTTTTTTCTCTCTCAAACCTTGGGAACACTAAAGTAGTTGAGTTACTACTGAAGAAACTGATGTATAGATGTATGTACTATATTACAACTACAGAGAATATCCATGACATCTAGGCCAAGTCCAGATTCTTAAGTTTCAAAGAAGAGAAACAAACTCCATCAGAGAGAAAAACAATCTTGTAGATCTTCTGGGAACATCTGAAATGCCATCCACTTTTATCTCTCACCAGAATATGCTAGATGCCATAACTTTAAACATCTGCCATTCTTACTGAGGAAGTAAAGCAAATGTTCAGTTTTGATTCTTTTTTGTCTGTGAGGCTGGTTCCTTAATTGTAGGAAATGTCTTTTTTTAAAAAATGTTGCATAATCAGGGCTTTTTTTGTAATAGAATGCCCAGAAGAGAGTTCTGGCACCTTTTTTGGATGGACCCTTGTAGGGTAAGCAAGGCGGGTTGTATGACATGTGTGAGTTCCGGCACTTTTTTTTTTTTTTTAGAAAAAAAGCACTGCATATTGTTATTGTTATTAGATTTTTATCCTGCCTTTTGGGCATCAGGGCTTACTTTCAAATGTACAACCTCTTTGAGGGTTACAGAATGAAGAAATTACATCCCACCAAAGGTCACCATAACTTATTTTGAACTGAGAGTATTCTGTCACCTCAGAGGTTACTTTCAGTCACTACAGTTATTTTAGGCAACTGCAATCTATAGCTTACTGTGGTAATGCAAATTCCCCAGCTAATTCAAAAGAGGAAAAACTAGAAATGAGAAGCAAAAGAACATTGTTCTCTTTTTATCTTATCTGAAAGATACCTCAAGTATAAATCTTCATTTTATTCCACATTAGTAGCACTTAAATAATAATGTTATGTCTTGACATTTCCAGAGGTATAATCCTTAAACAAAACAAAGACTGCTAGCTAATTGCTCAAGATAGTTAAATCCTTTCTTCCCCCTTGAAAAGAGTATATAGTGATTCAAATAATTTTCTGCTCAGGACCTACCAATCTAGATAAGGATGATGTAATCTAAATCTAGCCAAGAAAAGAACAAAAGAATTGGGTTTGGAGTTGAAAGAGTGAGCCTTGGAGTTTGAAAGAGTGACTCTCCGTCCCTTTAACATTCAATAAACGAGATCTTTAGATTTCCTTAGAACTCTATTACGACTCTAAGGAGAGACCCCTAGACTATGTCGAGTCATTGAACCTTGATTTTGTCGTCGGGGGTTTGAAAACCCAGGACGCCTGACCAAGGCATGTCTCGCAAAAAGGTGTCTGGGCCTCCCCGCACCAAAGTACTCCTGCCTGCACTCATGCATGCGTGGATGTCGGTCCATGGATGGAGGTTGAGGACTCATGAATTAAAAGAAATGTTCTACTAACCAGCAGCAATGTGTAAATTTGTAAATAAGATCCAAATCTTATCAAATAGTATATATCAGGGGTCCTCAACCTATGGTTCGTGGCCTTGGACCGGGCTGCAGGCTCTTGGCCAGCGGACCCCGGAAACGGCTGGCTGGTATGCACACGCATGGGCATGCATTTCCCCCCCATTTGCACTAGCACCTGTGGCCTTATTTGCGCAAGTGTGCCAGCGCAAATGGGAATGCTAGCGTGGAGTGGGTGTCTGCAGTCCATTTGCACATGCGCCACTAGCCCAGGCGGTTTTAACGGCCCATTTGCGCATGCACGAATGGGCCGCTAGCCGCCATGGGGCTGCATGGCCGTTGGCCGCATACGTGAATGGGCCTGCTAGTGCCGTGCCAGTGTGCATGGCCCCGTGCACGTATCCCCTTGCACACACGTGCACGCACACCAATTTTGAAGCTGTTCTCCTTCCGTCCGGTTCTCGAGCCCGGAAAGGTTGGAGACCTCTGGTATATATTACACCTGAGATCTCTCTATTCATAGTAAATTAAGATCTGGTAAAGCACTGTTTCTGAAAGTGCTAAGAAGGAATGGAATTTACACATTATGTAAATGAGAGAAACAGCAAAAAGGACCCCTTTAGAAATTATCTCTACATCTTGTAACCAGAATTTTTAACAGCACATTCCACAACAGGCCAAAATCAAAGCAGTGTCTCAAACTACTAAAAATTACTCACAAACAGCTTCAAATTATTACAAACATCAATTTGGTAAAGTATTAGAGACAGTTTGAAGTTTCATAAGTTGTTTTTTGGCTTCATAGTAAGAAAAATATAAAGGACAGAGAAATCAGCAGAGGGATAAAAATGTCAAAATGGCAGGTATGACTCTACTATCAAAGCCAAACCTTCTGCCTACCATCTTGACCTTTTTGGTAACTCAGCTAGCTCTGAGAGAAGAGATAGTTAGTAATAATAATAATAATAATAATAATAATAATAATAATAATAATAATAATAATAATAATAATAATAATAATAATAATAATAATAATAATAATAATAATAATAATAATAATAAAGTTGGAAGGGACCTTGGGGGTCATCGAGTCCAACCCCCTGCTCAGGCAGGAACGCTACACCATTTCAGACAAATGGCTGTCCAGTCTCTTCTTAAAAACTTCCAGTGTTGGAGCATTCACCGCTTCCGGAGGCAGGTTGTTCCATTGGTTAATTGTTCTAACTGTCAGGAAGTTTCTCCTTAGTTCCAAGTTACTTCTCTCCTTGATCAGTTTCCATCTGTTGCTTCTCATCCTGCCTTCAGGCGCCTTGGAGAATAGCTTGACTCCCTCTTCTTTGTGGCAGCCCCTGAGATATTGGAACACTGCTATCATGTCCCCCCTCGTCCTTCTCTTCGTTAAACTAGACATATCCAATTCCAGCAACCATTCCTTATATGTTTTAGCCTCCAGTCCCCTAATCATCTTTGTTGCTCTTCTCTGTACTCTTTCTAGAGTCTCAGCATCTTTTTTACATCATGGTGACCAAAACTGGATGCAGTATTCCAAGTGTGGCCTTACTAAGGCATTGTAAAGTGGTATTACATTGTAAAGTGGTAATACTTCATGTGATCTTGATTCTATCCCTCTGTTAATGCAGCCCAGCACTGTGTTGGCTTTTTTGGCAGCTGCAATACACTGCTGGCTCATATTTAAGTGATTGTCCACTAGTTGTTGGCAGACAGTGAGGTACTGAAAAATTAAGCTCCACATGCCAATTGAATAGGCAGATTTCAGAAAAGGCAGAGGTCATATATATGCAACATAAATAATGAGGAGACCAAAAGAACATAGGTAGAAGTTCTATATTTCTTTATTGACTATAGGAAGATCTTAAAGTGAAACTTGTGCCAGAATCCTTGATTATTCTTCTGAAGAATATAAACTGAGTTTGGAGAAACAGAATGTTTTAGAATAAAAAGGGGAATGAAACAAGGATGCATGCCTGTGTTTAACCTATATTATCTATAAACATAAAAATGATACTATAAAAATGGAAAAATTGGATATGACAACTGGAATCAAAATAAGAGTCTGAAACAGTAACAGTTTTGTAAATATATTGATGATACCAGTTCGTTAGCTAAAAGCAAAGACAACCTAGAAATGTTTATTAAGAAAATAAAAATGAAATGTGTAAAATCTTGGTAAATATTAAAAAGACAGATGAAGTATCAACCAATATGCTTTATGAGCTCAGTGTTTGTCTTAAGAAATAAAATAATTGTCTGCAGTGCTTTTTTTCTAAAAAAAAAAAAAAAGGTGCTGGAACTCACACACATCATACAACCCGCCTTGCCTACCTACAAGGTTCCATCCAAAAAAGGTGCTGGAACTCCGTTCTGGGCGTTCTATGAGAAAAAAAGCCCTGATTGTCTGTATTCTCAAAAATAAAGAGGGAGAACATAGTGGAGAAATAATCATTCCAGGAAAGATAATGACAAACTTACACAAGATCATCAAAGAAAAAGATATTTCTACTATAATAAAGATTAGAACAATTAAGGCAATGTTTTTCCAATGGCAATATACGATTGTGAAAGTGGACATTGAGAAAGAGCAAGACAAAGTAGATAGATGCTGGGGAATGATTTTATGAACTGCATGAAGAACCAATCAGTCCAACCTGAATCCTATCTGCTTCCTTGAGGTAATAATCAACATGAAGAAACCCTGAAACCTGGGTATGTCATGCAAACCAATAATGGTCTTGAAAACTAGCAGGCTTGATATCTACTGATAAAGGCAGATGGAAAAAATCAAAAAGAACACTGGAATATCTTGAAAGAATCAAGATCACTGGGGATAGGCAGATGTCATAAGCATTTGTCCATATAAGTAAAGATTGGGATTGACTCAACTTTAAAGCAAGCGAGGGGGGGGGAATCAGTGTGACAATACTGAAACAGAAGCTAGAAAAATCTTGATCACTCAATAGTGATGCCTAAGAATATAGACTATACTAAAGATTAGATGATGGCTCCTAAAAATGTTGCAATTTCTACAGCCAGTGCTTACTTATTATTATCCATAATAGAGTTTTCTTTTCCCCCTGCCCCCAAAATCACATAATAGTAATGGCCACTTCACATATTAAAAGTGAGCATGTAAACATACATGAACTATTAACATAGAAGCTAATATTTACAATTATTACATGATACACGTGGCAATATTATATATAATATTATTCAACATGACCATACAGGTATTCCTTGCTTTATGCAAATACAGTATCATTCAATTTACTATTTTTATCCAACAATTTGCTTCTTATGAAAAAAAAAGTTTGCTATTGTAGTATGTGACTTGTGCCAGTGCTGTCAATTTCCACCAAAGGTCTGGAAACAAAACAAGTCTCTTACTACCCAAACCTCTTTCTGCCCTCACTTATATATTTATCATCACAGGGAGTTCTCAACACTAACTGGGACTGGAATTTCCATCATTAAGTCTTGTGGTTGTTAGGTAAAACACCATGTGATCGCAATTCTTAGCTCCAGAAGTTCAGAATAGTCCCAGTTGCAGTTATTAGGACAAGATTGTGCCATCATTAGGGGAGGACCTCATGCTTCTCCTGTCCTGCTTGCCTCTGTTCACCCCTACCAACCTATCTCCTCTCCCCTTTGGGGCACTCTGCCACCATCCATCATCCTTGCCAATCTGCTGCCCCTGCTATCCTGCTGCTCCACACTGCATCCTGTGCCCCTGCTGCCCTACACTCTGCCACCCCTGCTGTCTTTTGCCTTCTTCCTCCCACTGCTGATGGCCTATTCCCTAGCCCAGTGGTTCTCAACCTTTTTAATGCCGCGACCCCAACCGGTCGTAAGTCGAGGACTAAACTGGTCGTAAGTCGAGGACCAAACCGGTCATAAGTCGAGGACTAAACCGGTCATAAGTCGAGGACTACCCAACCGGTCATAAGTCGAGGACTTTCCCTGCCCGGGAGCACCGCGCATGCGAGGTTCCGCCCCCTGCGCCGGCTGAGGCGTAGCTGGCAAGCGGCAGAGACGGAGCAGGCCGACCACCAGCTGGCCCAGCTCAAGGGAGGTAAGGCACCCGCCGGAAAAGGGGAAAAAATGGCGGACAGCCTTGCTTGGTGACCTCCGTGAAATGGTCGATCGACCCCAAATGGGGTCGCGACCCATAGGTTGAGAACCACTGCCCTAGCCCATCACAAAGGCAGCGATTAGTCTTGCATTGTTTTCCAAAGCCACATGAGGCCTCAGGAAGCCAGTGCTTGGCCTGAAGTTGCCTTGCAAAGGATCAGGCCAGCCAGGTCAGCAGAGGAAGCTGGGGATGTTAGTGTAGAGCAGAGGGCAGCAAGGCAGTGGAGTGCTAGGCAGAGGACAGCAGGGGAGGTGGAGTGCAAGATGGCCGAAAGAGCAGAGATGGGGAGGAGAGAGGACTGTGAGGGGAGTTGAAGCAAACCCTGCAATCGTAAATGCAGGCAAATTGCCAAGGGCCAAATTTTGATCATATGATTGCAGGGCATTGCCATTCAGTGACAGTTTGAAATTATGATGGCACTGAATAAATGTTATTTTCTCCTGGTCCTTGAAATACTTAAAAAGTACATATGGGTAGTCCTTGCTTAAGATCTTGTCATTAAATAACATTTGTTCAGTGCCATGGTCATTAAGTAAGAACCACACATTGGTAGTTTTTAAATAATACTCTTTTCTTAATTCTTAATGCCCTTTGAAAGTAATGCTTTCATGTGTTACTTTCAATTTTTTTAATCTATTAGACAGCCTGGATCTAGCATCTCAAAGAGAAAGATTTCTCTTCTGCTCACTTTTTCCACATCATGTAAAATTTTGTTCAACATATAGAAGCTGGAAGAAGTAAAGAAGTAAAATAAAAATTCAGAAAGCAGTATCACGTTGAGCTCCAGGTTACTAAATATGATACTGTGCATTTATGCAGAAGTCCCCAACCTTTTGGGCACCAGGGACTGGTTACGTGGAGAGAGGTTTTCCGCGGACCGTGATTTTGGTTTTGTGTGCTGCCTGCATCCTGTGGATGGGGCTTTCCTTGTATGTGCGGACCAGTTGCTGGCATGCCGCGGCCTGGTACTGGTCCACGGACTGGGGGTTGGGGACCCCTGCATTTATCGCATTTGCACTTTCCATGGTCAAGTGTTTTAACAATAGTTTTGCCAAAAAACAGCATTTCCAGTTTTCAGCAAAATCCTGCCTATAGTGAACCATAAGTTTGCTTAATGACTGCGCCATTTGTTTTTTGACCAGTACATTCACTTAAATGCTGGAAGAAAAAAGGTCATAAAATCCTCACAACATATGACAGTAATGGGCAAGGATCTATAATGGTTCTATACTAAAGAATACCTATAATTACAGTCCCTAGCTGATCAGTTTGCCTTCATGAAACTGATCTCTCCTCTTAAAATTATGTTCTTCATTCTACCTAGAAGATTATTGTCTATTATCTATCTTGATTTTTTTAGTCATTAGACTTTCTGGCTCTTTAGAAAGCATTATAGAGCAAGTCATGATTAAAAGATAGTGGAAGAGAGTGAAAAGGATTACCTCTTTTAAATATTGTCTTAACTTTCTTCTATAAACCTTAATTAAAAAATCTTAAGTTGTTTTTATTTCCTGATGCTTTACAGTATATTATTAGTAAAATTCATTTAGAGCACATTTCTACTGAGAGCATATATGTAATAACTATGTAACTATGTAATAACTATGCCAAAACTACTAGACACAGGGACAGTTTTCTCCCTCATGCCATCACACTACTGAACACCTAATTCTCACAGTACTGTCTAATGTCTATGTATATTTAACCATGTAATATTATTAGCCTTCTTATCTTCTTTACTAACCCCTTTTTGGGATGATGATGATTAATGATGATGATTCTGTTACCGGAGACAAATTCCTTGTGGGTCTAATCACACTTGATCAAATAAAGTCTTCTCTTCTCTCCCCTCCCTCCTCTCTCCCCTCCCCTCCTCTCCTCTCCCCCTTCTGGCCTGTGATCAGCCAACCCACTCTCTATTGTCTTCATTATTCCATTATCCCAAACCCTCCTTTCAACTTTGCCCTTAAAGTAGATTTAAGGGCATAACCCATTACACTGCAGTCACAAAAATGTTAAGGAAACTGTACAGATTGCCTTACAACACAAAACAATTCTCTTTCCTTTGTCTCTCCAAAGTCTTATGCATTTTGCAAGTCTATTATTTTAACATGACTGATTTTCCTTAACTCTCCACCAAAACAAGAGCAGATGGAGAAACAAGAGCATTTAAATTAATAGAATTACGATCCTTTTGTTTTTATACAGTTTATGGAACAGAAACATTACAAGCAAATTGTGAATCACTGAATAGCGTGGGCAGAATTTTTTTCACTAATATCCTTGTATAGTCCTTCTACTTTCAACCCACTCCCTTACCTCCAAAAGATATTGTTTACTAATATTTGCCAATGGCTCATCCAGAAACACACTGTCCAATAACAAATGTATCAATATAAGTAATGTAAGTAATGTAAGTCCTCAACTTACAACCATTCCTTTAGTGACCAAAGTTAAAACAGCACTGAAAAAAGTGACTGATTGTTTTTCACACTTACGACTGTTTGTATTATCCCCATGGTCATGCAATCAAAATTCAGACGCTTGGCAACTGGCATGTACTTATGACGGCTGCAGAGTCTCAGGGTCATGTGATCACGTTTTGTAACCTTCTGACAAGCAAAGTCAATGAGGAAGCCAGATTCACCTAACAACTGTGTTATTTACTCAACAACTGCAGTGATTCACTTAACAACTATGGCAATAAAAGGCGTAAAGTGAGACCAAACTGACTTAACAGCCGCGTTGCTTAGCAGCCAAAATTTTGAACTCAATTGTGGTTGTAAGTCGAGGGCTTCCTGTAATGTTTCCATACAATTAAGTTCTTCTTTTCCTTGAGGAAACCAGGCCCTTCCATTAAAAGAACATTACACAGTATTTATCTAACACTTGACTTACACTATTATTCTGAAAATCAACTATTTTGCCAGCTAGCATCCTGATAATAAATGTATTTATTATGAAGAATATTGTTGGTCTTTCCTATAATTCTTTCTTGGCTCTTTTACTTTTTATCTTTAGTGCTCTGTTAAGGATTTAAAGGCAGCACTGAAATTTACTGACATTGTACATCTTTAGTAACTATTTATGCAAGCAAGGTTCTCTCTTCATAGAATCTGTGCATTACTGTATTTAATATTAAAGTGCTTTGGTACTTAAGGATAATTAAGAATTATGGTCATTCCTCCAATATGCTTACCAGCATAATTATAATGAGTATGATTGTTAGACTACTATTAGACACAGGTTTAAAACGCCATGCATCCATGAAAATCATTCAGTCACTTTCTTTCCACTTAATCTACCTTACTATTGTTGGATGTTTCTCTTATAGACTACTAAAAGTCATTCAGATCAAATCTAATCAAATAATCAATGGGGATGGATGTCTCTGAAGAAAAATGTAAGGAACATATAAATCAAAAAGGAGGAAAATGATGCAAATCAGTAAAGTCTGCCTTACTATGCACATTCTCAATTGTTGATATTTTGTTTTCAAAGACAGTGAGCTGAACTAAGCCACTGTAACCAAAGGCAACTATACTTTCTTGCATCAGAATCTCATTCTATATTGCCATATGCAAGAAAACAAAATAGAGGAAAACAGAATGACTCTGTTGTAAACCTATTCATTTTCCATAATATGCAGACTGGGTATCAAGCTATTGAGGATTTGAGGAAGTTAATCTATTTTCCTTCTCTGTGTCTGGTTTTGCTTTCCTAATCAGTATCATAAGCAAAATCATCTGGGGACTTTTAAAGCTTCTCAGATTAAATAATCACACAGTAATTTGCATTTTTCCTTTAAATCTATATTTAACCCAAGAGTTTTCATATTAGTAACATTAGCAAGTGAAAATAAAAGCAAATGTTACACAAATTCTACAGGTTAACTAATGGGGCTGGCAAATCTACTGAAGCCAGATAAATCTGAAGCCAGATTCCAGGAATGTGTGTCTATGTTCAATAATAGGTTACTGTTTTTTTCCTCAAAAAATACAAAGTGTTCCTTATTCTTTCCCCATGGCTTCTGGATTGCATAGAAAGTATTTTTTTTCCAATTTTATCCTCCCTATAAAGTAGATTAAACTGATGTGTTTTTTTTAAATATTGTAATGTTTCCTGTATTTCATAAAGGAAACATTCACTTGAAATCCTTGAAGGGTCTCTAGGACTCTAGTGAGAAGATTAAAGAAACCACCCAGGAAGATACAGTCTTTACAAAACAAAAATCAGCAACATCTCAGACTCTTCTCTGGGAGTGAAAGAAATCAGAAATCAACCTTCATCGGCTGTGTATAAATATCATACAGAGGCACACAAAAGGAATATTTTAATCCACCTTCATTCAAGTACAATAATGCAGTGAGAAAATATTATTGCTCAAGACGGAGGGTGATAACTAAAGGAGTCAATGGAATATCCACAGCTGGATTTCTTCTAATCCCTAGACAGGGAAAAGGGCAGAAGAGACGTCAAAGGAGAAGGAGCAAACTGACCGTAGAGAAAGAAGGTGATCAAATTTCAAACCAGGGAAGAATAAACAAGCGCCGGAGAGGGGGGGGGAGTGGCTAAGGAAATCCCTTCGGAGGGTCACGGGGAAGGGGGGCTTCGCGAACCTCCGCTTTCACGACTTCAGTTGCCGCAGAGCCGCTTCCAACTGGGGCCGGCTCTCCCTCCGCTGCGCACCCGGCCCGACCTTCCAGCCCGGCGTCCCGCCTGGCTTCTGCGCTCGGCGCCCCTCGAACATCACCCTAGAGGGGGACACCCCCCGGGCCACCTTTACCTGGACAGGTGCTTCAGAATCTGCTTCTTGATGAGACCAGCCATGCTGGGCCGGAGACAGGACGCGGGTTCTCTATCGCCCCAAGTGCCCCGTCATTCCCTTTGTAGAGGACCGCGGTTCTTGCAGCTCCCGCCGCGGACGCCGGCAGCTCCAGCCATCCTCCGTCCTCTCCTCCCCACCGCCCCCTCCAGTAGGCTCCGCCAGAATCCCGGCCGCCACCGCGGCGAAGTCCGGCAAAGCTACTCGGGCCCCCGCCCTCTGGCGAGAGAGAGAGAGAGAGAGAGAGAGAGAGAGAGAGAGAGAGAGAGAGAGAGAGAGGCGGGATGAATCGGGCGGTGTGGCAGCGCCCTCTATTGGCTCACAGGGCTAGTAGCAGCCTCAGCAACCTCTCTTGTTTCTTTGGTTGCCAGCGAAGCGGCTCAACCGCAAAAGTTCCCGCGACTCCTCCTGATTCGTCTGGATTAGCACTCGCTTGTTCTCATCGGGCTGCTTTTTAAAAAAATACTATAGCTCCTCATCTCCGGGAATTTTGAACAGCTTATAAGAAAGAACTGCGTCCTACCTTTTAAAGGAGATTTGGTGTGTGTTCATCATACAAATGCCAAGCCATGATTTATCTCGTTATGGAAAACTGAGTAAGTCATTGTCTGAGTTCGCCTAAGTTTCTAACCATTAAAGCAGAGTTCGCAAGTCACATTGGCAGAACCACAAACAAGCAAATCATATTTGTGTGACATATTCGGTCTTCTTCTAGGTAAGCTGGAAAAATGTGGGATGGATGATCCCACTGCTAGATAGATTTGTTGACAACTATATCCAACGTGTTGTCCTTAATGTGTCTATGTCCACATGGAGCAGAGTATGCAGTGAATATGTCGGGGTTCTGCTTGGGCCCAATGCTCCTCAACATCTTCATAAGTTAGATGAGGGAATAGAAGGGATGTTCATAAACTTTGTGGATGTCCATAAAGCTGAGGCTGATTGCTAACACCCCAGAAAAGAA
>NW_015390554.1:30111-36821 GCF_001527695.2 Protobothrops mucrosquamatus | reverse complement strand
TAAGTTTCTTCAGCTGTTTGAAACTGAAAACCATTGTTTGCTGTTTTTATTAATTTATTGAATGTATATTTCTCTTTTTATCTTCCCCACTCACTTTATAGTTACAGCAAATGTGTACTTCAGGTTTGGCTGATGTACATCTTTACTGTTCAACATGCATGCCATTTGAGATGATTTTTTTTTGTCTACTGGAATGCTAATGTAAGAGAGGAAGATCACAGAAACCCAAATGCTTAAGATAAATCCAAATCAGATTTTTGAAGGTGCTACTTGCTTTCAAAAAGATAGGAAATCAAAATTAGGTACATGTCTGAAGTGACTGGAATTACGCTTTTTTTTATTATTGCTTCATTTTACAGTCACACCTGAGCACTCATTTATTTTATTTGTTCCATTCATGACTGGAGCAGGCATTTTGTTTTCCTGATGAGAAAATAAGTAGGAAAATAATCACTGCACAATGAAAACAATTTCAAATAAAGAGAGGAATAGAATTCTGCTAACCGGTGTTTAGAAAACTGCCGATTGGGATAGTAACAGGCATAGGTAGTAGAGCGATATGTCTATGTCACTCTACCTCAGTAGGAGTCAGACCTTAGATCAAGGTTTGTCTTTATACATTGCCCATTGCTTGGCAATGATGGAACCTGGCAGGAGTGAGCTTCATGCCAATAATCTGTCACTCATTACTGAAGTTTACAAGAAACTCTAGATGCTTCCACACCACTACCATTTTCATTCTCCAGACTTTCCAAAGCAAGTTAACACACACCTGCATTTGTCTTAACTGCTGCTGATCTCCAAATAATGGTTTCTGTTGAAATCATCATAAGCCAATCTGTGCTCTAGCTGATCAGGAGAAAAGCACAAAAAAAGATCACTGTTGAACATTCCTGAGCTTCTGTAACTTCTGGAAAAACAAATTTTCCTGCTTCCCCATTCCAAGCAAAGAAGAGAAATCAAGTCAACTGTTATCAGCATACCCATGCTGCTGTGATGCAAAGCTCTGCAAGGGATTGTATATATGAACAAAAGAAACATTCATATTGCCTTGACATCATCATTGTCATCAGCACACATGTAAACATGTCTGAAGCATCTGATTTTGTAACCAGGTGCTATACTTTGTCCAATGTCTCAAACTCTGATTCCATGCAGCTGTAAAGGTTGTAAAATAAGAATTGATGGAATAAACCCTAATTACTGCAAATAGCTTTGGGAATTCCATTTCAAAATGCAACCAGAATTAATATGGGGATGTTTTGCTGAAGATTTGGGCAGTTCTTCCTATATATAAAGTAAGCAAACTAAGGGAGTTCTATCTCCTTTTCCCATTTTTTTAGCCAGACACAAAGTGCCTGCAAAGACCTAGGCTCTTAGACCTTTTCTAGCAATGGTCTTAAAAAGGAATGTTTCATCTGAGCTCAGCAGTAGGAAGAAGATGACGAAGGAGCTCTCTCCAGTGTGCAAATGGTCAATCCATCACAAGTTGCAAAGGGAAAGAACAGTTCTAACATATTGTTTTCAGATATACTAACCCAAAGCCAAAATATTTTGTATTTCTATATTTGATTCATAGCCCACATTTTCTCCAAGAGTTCATAATAGATTATATAGGGTTATTTTATCCCCACAACAACATCTCCTCAGTGAGGAAGATTAGTCTGAGCTTTTTTGTCAAAAGTCACCCAGGGAATTTCCATGGCTGTGAGTGAACTAGCACCCAGGTCTCTCCACCTCTAGTCCACTAACACTACTGGTTCTCCAGCTAGCCCCCCCAAATGAGCCAACTTTGCTCAGACAAGCCCACAGCTGATTCTGAATTGGTGCAAAGTCCTTGTACAGAAGGTTTTAATTTTATGCACACAATATACTTCTCCATTGCTTTTATCAAGGCATTTATGCTTACTAACCAAATAAATATAATTTACTCTGTTCCCCCTTTGTTGTACATTCCAACTCAGAGACTAAAAAGGTAACGCAAAAACAGTCTCATTGTTAAAACAACCTAAATAAAACCAAATGGGCTTTATATGGGATCTCATAATATTTGCCAATCATATTACATTAATTATGAGAAGTTCAGAAGTGTAAATGCTGTCTGAAATTAAATATTACATTAGCTTTTCATGATTAACATTATTTTGCTGTGTACCACAGATAATGTTAATTAAATGGGCTATAAACAAATATTTTCCTCCTTGGTTTTTTGAATGCAGTCTAATGATTAATGCAAAGGCTCTGTACTTTTTATTATGTCTTAGAACACAGTCTCTAATTCCTCATCAAATCAAACCACTGGACAGCATCAGGAAGATAGATCAGAAAAAAAAGTGATGGTTTTTTTTTAAAAAAAAAAAACAAGGCAACTGCACCTGTGTTTACTGTGCAGAAAGCCTAGGTTGATTTGTATTCATGATGCCAACTTCTATGCCCAAAAAATGTTTTAAAATGATACAGCTGAAAAACAGTCTTGTTTCAGACACCTTTTATTTATTAACAAATACACAAATTTCTGCCCTATAAATTTATTATTTGCCCAATAAATTGCTCTAGGTAAAAATATTCAGATGGAGTCCAGGAGGTCTCTTACAGAAGGAAAGACATCATTTATAGTATTTTCTAGACTTTATGGTAAGTCTATAGTTGCTTCTTTTCCAAGCAATTTACCCATCTAGAGATTAGATATCTTTAAATATGTTTATCAGATACATAGAGTTAAAATAACTAATTTAGAATATAACTGTCCCCATAATTTTCTGTGTGACCACAATATACTTGCATAATAATGTCAATATTAATCTAACATTTTACATGCTTATGAAATATTAATATTAGGACTATGCCAGGTTTTAATTTTAGAATTTCATTATTAACAGGCAATTGATTTTTAATCCACATGCTTATTTGGGAGAATACTTTCGACCAAGTCATTCTGTATCAGAAGTCAGAAGTCAAAAAAAGTTCTTTCAGTTTTCCTGTTGGGCAATACCAGTAGCTATGGTATACCACTAAGCACTAGCAATAGCACTTAGACTTATATACTGCCCATAGTGCTTTACAGCCCTCTCTAAGTGGTTTACAGAGTCAGCATATTGCCTCCAACAATCTGGATCCTCATTTTACTAACCTCAGGAAGATGGAAGGCTGAGTCAACCTTGAGTCGGTGAGTCAGTATATCCAGCATTCATCAACTCTCAAGATAGTTGCTAAGATGAATGCTCCTAAATGCTCTTTTGGTATGGGCACATGCACACATGTACACACACACACACACACACACACACTCTCTCTCACACACACACACACACACACACACACACACACAAATGGTTACTATATGTGCTCAGAAAGAGTATACAATTTTGAAAAGCAAAAATGTTTAAATGTGGAAGATAATGAAACCGATGAGAAGTCAGAGGATCTTACAAGTTGAAAGCTTCAAACAGTTTAAGAAGATCAGCTTTATGATTCAGATATATGATCTTGCTGACAATGTTTTTTTAACAGTAGCCCAATTCAGTCTGTAAGGTCCCAGTCACTTACTTAAACTTGAGATACCATATCAATCTAATCAAATAACTCAAGCGGAGACTTCTTGATCAAGCAGCACTTTATTTGATCAAATTAAGCAGCTGGGTGGCCAACAATCTGGAACACTGGCAGAGTTACGTATTACAATTAAAGAAGATAACTATGTTAATTTAAACAATCAGATAAAGAAAGACTTAGAAAGATGGAAAAATTTGCAGCTCTCCTTCATGGGGGGAATTGCAACAGTAAAGATGAACATTTTACCTAAATTATTCTTTCTATTTCAGAATGTCCCCATAAAATTAGAGAAAAAATATTTTGTAAATTTGAATAAAATAATATAGGAATTTATTTGGAAGGGTAAGAAACTTAGAATTAAATTAAAACTACTACAAGAAGCCAAAGAGAGAGGGGGATTCGGTCTACCTGACTGGGAGCTGTATTACCAAGCTGCAATACTCACCTGGGTGCGGGATTGGATAAAGTTAAAAGACAGAAGGCTATTAACTCTAGAGGGTCATGATTTACAATCTGGATGGCACGCATTTTTGTGGGATGAGAGATATAATGTTCATCAATACTTCCAGAGACACCATATCAGAGCAGCATTACTAAATGTGTGGATTAAAGTTAAACAACAGAACTATATAGAAACACTGGTATGGCTCTCAACACTGGAAGCGCTAGTGCATCCAAATTTCATGAACTTGGGAAAAGTAGTTACGTACAGAGATATTCTAAATGAACAAGGGGAACTTAAATCTAGACAAGAATTAAAAGAAAACGGGGTACAATTGGAATAGTGGGTATTCCTGCAAATTCAGTCACATTATAAGAAAGACAAAAAGGAATGGGGTATATGGAGGGATCTGACAACACTAGATAAAATATAATTAGGAACAGAGGAGAAAGCAATCAAAAGAACATATAAAAGAAAATATTTATTGGAATATAAAATGGAAGAGGAGCAGGTAAAAGAAGTGATATAACATGGGCCCAAAATTTCGGATATAATATCGATTTAGACAAATGGCAAATGTTATGGGAAAGAAATAGAAAGTTAACCTTGGCCACCTCATATAAAGAGAATGTGTACAAAATGTTTTACAGGTGGCACTTCTCCACAACAAGACTGGCAAAGATGAGAAAAGATATGTCACCACAGTGTTGGAAGTGCAAGAAAGTATTAGGGACTTATTATCATATGTGGTGGACTTGTTCCAAAGCCAAAGAATTTTGGCAGCTAATAAAGACTTGGTTGGAGGAAATGTTGGGACTGAAGATAGATCCCAGACCAGAACTGTTTTTACTGGGAATGATAGATGGGAAGTTTAACAAAGGAGAGACATACAGTATCTAGTGTTGCATATTATAACAGCAGTAAGGTTGGTCTATGCCCAGAACTGGAAAAACGGAAATTCCCAGGTGGAGAGTGAACTAATTAAATTTTTTTTGATATGTGTAGAGATGGATAGACTAACATTAGAAATTAAAGACAAGGATGAAACAGAGTATTACGAAGTCTGGGATAAGACATCAATCATTCCTGTATACTCCCTTATTCCCTCCTTCAGTATATCCCATCCATGTACATGTTTCCCAAGCTTGCATGAAATTTCTCTGGTGCAAAAGCTGATTACAAAAAGCAAGAAAGCAACAGTTAGACTAAACAATTTCCCTTTTTTCCAGAACCCTTCAAGTCCATGAATTTTGGTATAATAAAAGAACAATAATTAAAAATATCATATGTTAAAAAGAAACTGAAAAGTGGAATGAAAACACTGGTAACAGTTCGCACATCACAACTATCGGAATAAAAGGTGGTATATTTGTTTTGGTGACTGAATTATGAATTACAAATATTATCCTGGCTTACTCATCCCTGTTCAAGAATGTTGTGATCTCAACATTCTTATTCATCTCTATTCTGTGTCATCCAAAAGGAACATTAATCCCTGCAGAACAGATTGCATTCCTAATCTTCAATTATTAGCAATGCTAGCTGAGCTCTCATGGGGCAGGACATCTATTTTTCAGTGTTTTTCTTGTCCCTTCTTGATATTCTTTCCTCTTATGGTTTTCCATTTTCATTTATTAACATATATTATTCTTTACAATTCTAATTCACAATTTCTCTGAAGCAATACTTTGTAATTTGTTTTTCCTGGGTATTGTTTTGTCTGTATTTGAAATGCAATAGAAACCAAATTAAGAGTAATGCATGTTTAAATTATCTCTGAAGAATAAATTTAGATGCATGCCTCTATAGAGATAATTTTGAGTGCCAATGGTAATAAATATAGGGATACCCTTTTTTGGGGTGTGAGTTAGGGTGGACAGATGAAAGCATTTTACTGGCAATAATGCTCAAAAATCAGTAAAAAGACAGGTGAATTAGTTTTAACAATCTACATGTCTATATTAATATATCAAAAGGCCCAGATGTTTCCAGAGCTACTGGAGACAATCTGTGGGAAGGAAGGGCTTAAGTTATCTTAGTCTTACCTCTTTCAGTTACATAATAATAGCACAAATAGAGATGGAAAGTCAGGTCCCAGGTATATTCCGCTCCATGAAGGAAACAATTTGGTGGATGGGGATGGGTATCCAAGAGATATTGCTTTATTTGTTTTACCTGTCACTGGTGATGGTGCTTGTAGGCAAATCCATGGGTATCCCCTCTCCAATTTGCTATATGAACAGAATTAGATCTGACACTGGAAGAAGTGTCTCTGCCTTGCATCAGTGGGACTGGAAAGATTCCCCTTGTTGAGACTATGGTGTTAATATGCAAACTATTAAACATGTTGTGCAAGATTGCCCACAATGTGTGTCCTCTGGTTTCCTAGAAGATCAGCATGAAGCAATGTCAGAGGTGATTGCCTGGAGGGCTGAACTGGATATCCAATTATGAAATCACTGCCGTACCCCCATAGAAGTTTTGTATATAATTATGTGGATTAAGTGTATAGGTTTACTTCTTTTCTCATGTTCTCATCATATGCTAAATAATTTGCTTCCTGTCTGTCTGTCCGTCTGTGTCTTTTACTCTCAGCAAACTGATGGCTGACTAGGAATCAGAGTAGTGTGTGGTCTGCACAGTAGGAAATAGGGGATGTAAGACATATAGCCGTATTCTCTATTTGACAGATTGCTTAAATTATTATTTTAAAAAT
>NW_015390554.1:24332-28940 GCF_001527695.2 Protobothrops mucrosquamatus | reverse complement strand
TTTGTATGATATTCAAGTAATTATCCAGCAATGGATTATTACCTCAGTGAGGGGCACAGACCATTTTGCAGTCCCATCTTTAAGCAGACTAAGAACAAAGGGCACCTTAGAGCAATCTATATGAAATTCCTCTAGTCTAGATGTCCCACGATAGGTTTCTATTAACTGTGCCAGTCTTTATTGAGCTTTTATAAGTGTGGGTAATTTATGGTAGAGCTCAAGAAGTTATTGGGAATAACTGCAGGTGGCTTTAGATTGAACTGTAAACTGTCCTAGTGTCAGCTATATGACATCAGGGTATTATGTCATTGTGCAAATGATGTGGTTTTCTAATGAGTCAGATGTATCAAGACATTTGATGAACATATATAAATCATATTGTTTGTCTAGAAGACCACAGCGCTCAATTCATTTGTCCTCCCCTTCTCCAAATCTTCTATGGATTCCTAAAGATGCAAGTTTGTGATTTTGTTATATTCTTAACTGAAAAGTCATTGGATCAGAAAAAAAAGGCTCTTGTTTGGGATTAGAGACTAAATTACTATCAGGGATAAATGAAGGGAGAATGGTTTGATGGATTTCACCTGAAAATTAATCTGTTAGGATAAAGTAATTAGGACAAAATTAATTATATTGTGGGTGAAGATTATTCATTTATTTAATGTCCCACCTTTCATTAGAGGAAAAACATTCAGTTACATTAATTGGAAAAGACTCAGTATGCATTTGTGTGTGAGAGTATATGTGAGAATTTAGGGGATTAATTTGGGGAGATTTGAATCTAAAATTAGTTTTGGATGGAAGGAAAAAAAAACTGGATAGAGAAAGTAGCATGGCAAGAATGAAAAAGTAAGCAGCACCAGAGAAAAAAATGAAATGGTATGACAGTGGACTTTTTCTGGAAGGTTAAGAAGAAATGGGAAGGGAATAAACTCTGTAGAAGTATTTAGAATTTAAGAACTCTGAAACCAAGTTCAAAAGTCTGAATGTGAATGCATCCGCGAAGATGTGTCAAGTGTCAACTCTACAATGAACTTGGCTACAGCCATCTTTCTCTTCATTTTAGGTTGCCACGTAGAACGGAGGGAGGGGGGCTAGCCCAGGTGCTTCACTAGTCAAAATAATCTTCTGTCCCTTGGGAACCAAGGTCATCTACTGCTCCTGCAATCAGGGACTGGGCATTGTATAAGAAAGCTCGCCAAATGAATGTATTGGGGAATGTAGTGATAGCATAGTTTTGTGGGTGGGACATTATACTTTGTAACTGGGAAATTTTTAGTGGGAATTTCAGACTTGATTTCACTTTTGATCATGCCAATACTTTGCAATTAATAAACATACTCTTTGAGGAATTTTCAAGCCTCGGAGTGCTGCTTTATTTGTCTCTGTCTGTCAGAACCATGATATCAAGAGCCTCCAGTGTAGAAGTCTAAAAAGTCAAGATGGCAATCATGACAGCACAATTAAAGCCCTGCCGCTTTGTATGTGAGTGTGGCCATCTCAACTTGTTGACATCCTAGGATTCTGCTAGCCCAAATCAATATCATTCAAATGTTATTAGATATTGCAAATATTTGTGTGTTGAGTGTGAAGGCCTGCAGGAGGGGAGGCTTTACAAATATGACTGCCAGAACATTGGTCTCCCTGTGAATTGGGCTCTCTCATTCTTTAGTCACCCAATCTGGCTTTTTCTGTAGAACACACTCAATGGACAAGTGTCTGTGGAAGCCTTTGGGGACATCAGCAAGACATGAGCTTGTTTGAACTTCAGAGTTTATTAAATTATCTGGATTTCAGAATACTTGAATGGCACAAGTTCACTGAAGATGTTTCATAGTCCGGTAATAAAACATCTGCAAGCAAACAACCAACTTCAATGACTGCCACAATGAAGATATTGTTATCATGAAATAAGGCATTGTACTTTGTGCAGGCTTATTTTCAAGTATGCTGAACAAATCCACATATATTTTCCTGTAAGAGTTATAAATCAGTCAGCAATTAGTATTTCATGTGCTGATTTTTTTTAAAAAAAGTGTTTCAATATAATTCCCACGATTGCCATTAAGTATAGCTGTGAAAATGTAGGCAGAATGTTGGAGCAGGTTGATTTAGATTATTATGCAGAACCAAATTACAACACAGTAGGTCCACATAATGAATTTTATATCAGGATGCAGCTAATTTGATGTTTTGACTACAGTGTAAAAGGCCACAAGTTTTATACGTTTCTCCCTTCTATATTTTTTCCACATTATTTTAAGCTAATTAATGTACAGCATAATGTGGTTAATTTAGTGCTTAATGCCCAAGGTGCCAGTAATAAAAATGAACTTGTAAAATTAATTTTTCATTTAGCAAATGAAAATCAATGTCCTTTTTAGGAGTATCTTGTGTCTTATACTGCTTCAATATATTAATTTTCTTGTTAATATTTCTGCTCTCAAAAGAGTGCTTTGATCAGACAGGCCTGACAAGACATATTGTATTGTTGGTAGACATCTTCATTTAATGTTACATTTTTAAATTCAGCAAGAATACCATTTTCTTATTTTGAATTGTAAAAAAAAGACTTAATATATGATCATCTAAAGCAGTATTATTTCAGAGCAGCAAAGAAGGCTCATATCTGAAACAAATGTAGGTAGGTATCCACACATAACCACTATGATGTCTCAGTGCAAGCTCCTCCCTTGCATGCTCACAACATGACAACCTAGGGACAGATTTTGCATTGTGTCAATGTTTCATCAGTTGTTTCCCCAGCCATGGATGGTGATATCCATGTGGATACTTCTGTCAGCTACCTTGAGTAGTCTGTTCAGATGGAAAAATGGGATAAAAATTCAATACACACATACATATGTACATACATACATACATACATACATACATACATACGTGTAGTCCTTGACTTACAACCACAATTGAGCTAAAAATTTATGTTGCTAAGTGAGAGAGTTGTTAAACTTGTAGCCTTTTACACTGTAGTCAAAGCATCAAATTAGCAGCATCCTGACATACAATTCATTATGTGGACACAGTGATGTACCACCTTTCTTGACACAGTTGTTAAGTGAATCACTGCACTTGTTAAGGTAGTAACATGGTTGTTAAGTGAATCCGGCTTCCTCACTGACTTTGCTTGTCAGAAGTTCGTAAAAGGTGATCACATGACCCTGGAAAACTGCAGCCATCATAAATATGAGACAGTTGCCAAGTATATGAATTTTGATCCGTTGATCATGAGGATGCTGCAACCGTCATAAGTGTGAAAAACAGTCATGTCAACTCTGATGCAACTTCAAATGGTCACTAAATGAACTATTGTAAGTCAAGGACTACCTGTACATACATACATTACCTACTTCTAACTTTTTAGGTTATGAATTCATGTATGTCTTCTATCCCGAGTAAAAGAAACTATTTGGCAGAAACAGAACTAATGTGGATTTTTTTTCTGATTTATTCCCCTTTTGCCTTAGGATGGATAAGGAAAACCAGCTAGGGGGAGGGAGAGGAAAAATATTTATTGAACAGTCCACCATCTTTCTTCGTTAGGATTGTCCAACAGAGAGGGGTTTTGTTTTGTTTTGTTTTGTTTGATGTAGAGAGCAAGTTGATCTTTCAGTTATCTAAAAAAAAGTGGATCAAAGGTTAAGGGCCACTGAGCAAGAGGTTTTCCACCTCCATCCTAAGGGACATATTCATTAAAAATTAGATGAACAAGAGAAAAAAAAAGATCGACATTTTCTTGTAGAAATACTGAAATTCCTTACAAACAAAAAGAGTTGTCCCAGTCATGTAATCCTTGTTTCAGTCATCCTTTATCTGATATGATATGCGCCCCCCCCCCCCCCGCCTGTTCAGTCTTCCTGATTATTAAAGCCCCTGGGAAGAGGCTTCGGCACTTTTCTCATTATCTTCAGGTTTTGCAGATTAAATACTTGCCAAAATGATTCATGGTCTTGTTATCAATAGCGATGACTCGCTGACTCTTTCAGTTAATAATCTTCATGTATGATTTTAAGCAAAAGGAACAGCTTTTTTTTTTTTAAAGGACTCATGCCAATTCTTATCAACTGTTTGTGGACACCTTCTTTCTTCCTGTTTACTCTTCTGCCAGGCTCAGTTCTAGGCTAGATGACAAAAATATTCTGGGAAAGGGAAGTCTTTGCTTACCTCTGATAGGGATTAAAATAGAGATGCTACCTGAGGGATTATTTTTTGTTGGCATTCCTAATAATAACATTTGAATATATATATATTTTCTGAGGTTTTCGCGGGTGTTTGTATGTAGGTCTTTGGTCATTCGGGTTCTCTCCCACGTAAAATTGGAAGTGTCCTGGCGACGTTTCGACGAACTCACATTCGTCATCTTCAGGCTGGTGTCTTCAGCTTCGTGCTTTTGGGAATAGTGTGCGATCGCAGCTGTTTCTTCCTTTTAACTGCCAGTGGGGTTTGAGCTGATTGGGTGGGAGCTTGGCTGTGTTCTGATTGGGTGGAGGTGTGTTCTGATTGGTTAAGGAGCTTGGCTGTGCTCTGATTGGATGGGGGGTTGGCTGTGCTCTGATTGGATGGGGGAGTGTTCTGTTTGGGTGGGGGCTT
>NW_015390554.1:0-22539 GCF_001527695.2 Protobothrops mucrosquamatus | reverse complement strand
GGACATTGGTTTCGGCTTTGGTGAGGATCCTATCTGAGATGTTATGCACTGTTTGTTTCATGTGTGGATGTGAAGGAGGAGGGGTTTGTTTCTGGCGTTCTTGTAGTCTTCGGAGTTTGTTGGTGTGTGTGCCTGTCTTGAGGGTGGTCTGTGTTTCGGCTCTCCAGACGGCGAGTTGTTTGGATTTGTCCCAAAGTGCAGGGTGGATCTTGTTGCTGAGTTGTTTCTTTTAACATTGTAAATAGTTGTTTTTATTGTTTTTAAATATCTTTTTAGCAATAAACAACTGGTTTATACCTCTCCCGGAGATCGAGGATTGTGTTATGGAACAGATATACCCGGGATTCACATCTTTGCAGTTATCAAGGACATATATATATATACCAGCCCGATACGTTGCACGACATCACGTGATGTCGCAAGTTTGACATGTCTGAACTAGAGCAATAACATTATTTCTTAGAAATTCGATCATCTTTTTTTCCTTCATCTGAATGTACAGTAATGAAATATCCATTATAACTACTATCTTCTTCACTAATAGTTCAGAGTCTTATCTGAAATCCTGCAGAAAGATATGCATTATTATAAATAAAGGCTCTAGTTAAAAACTTGCATGTTAAATTGGAATTACTTGCCTCCTACCTTAGGGAAGAACCAGTGGTTCACATAAGAATAAAGTGGATAACCAATCAAAAGATAAACTTAACAACATACATCTTGATGCATTCCTGAAACCAGGGATCAATTCCAACTTCCAAAAAGGTATTTGAGAACATCAGAGTAGAATTTTTTGACTTGGCCATTTTTAAAAGGATGTCTCTTGAAGGTATTAATATCTAGATTCATAATGAAATACAGAATGTCCTATACCCTACACTGTCATAACCTAAGACAGTTATGAATTAAAAGGTCAAATGCAATACTTTACACTGAGCCTGGAATAGACTGTTATCCAATATAGCTATTTAATATGATTTAATGTGATTGGAGTATGTTCCAATGCTCCAGTTACCTGTCTAGTCACCAGATTTTACATCAGTTAGATCAGGGGTGTCAAACTCAATTTCATTGAGGGCCACATCAGCATTGCGGTTGCCTTCAGGGGGTCAAGTGGGTGTGGCCTACTGGGTGGGCGTGGATGGAGTGGGTGTGGCCTACTGGGTGGGTTTGGCCAGCTCTACATCGTTCACGTCAAGGGTGCCTGTGGGGGCCTGGGCAGGAGTGGGACAGATCTGAGGGTTTCTGGCAGAAGGGGGTGGGACCAGGGCAAGTGCCATGGCATGGTCCACTGGAGGAGCCTCACTGTTCCTCTCAGGCCATGCAGCGGGGGGATTTTATGGAGCTAAGACTGAATGCATTTCAGCATAGATGGCCACCACAAAATTGTACATTGGCTCCCACCTGGCCTGGGCCAGGGCCAAGGCAGAGGGGGCCGTTCCCTCACTGTTTCCAGGATGGCTTCGCGGGCCACATGAAACCACTTCGTGGGCCGCATCCGGCCCCCGGGTCTTATGTTTGACATGTCTGAATTAGATGCTCCTCCATAGTAGTCCAATATACATTTCAATAGCTTAAAACTATTAACAAGAAGTGTAATATGTCAGTTAATGCTATGATGCACAATTGCCTTTTTCTCACCTTGAAGTATTCTTACAATCTCAAGAATAAGCAAGTTATTTTCTCCTTTATTTATTTTCCTATTTAAAGCCCTTTGTACAGAATAGTATTATATAAAATGAGATCTGGCAGCAGCAATTGTGATAATATAAATACCTTTCTTCTTACCACTAATGTCTGAACAGGTTATCAAAATATTTGCTTCTGAATGTATGGAGGTTCCTCTTGGTGAGAGCTTTTTTTATCAACAATATTGAAAAAGCCCTTATTACTGAATAGTTGGTTGCTGAAACCAAGGCAAGAGTTTGGCCTTGCGGAACAACAACAACATGTTTGGCAGATAAAAGAATATCAGTTGGATGAACAGCTATCACTCTCTCTGTGTTATCTTTCCAGGATGAACCATTGTTTCTTTTCTGGGACTTGAATACCATAGTATTACATAAGTGATATTGTCAAAAATGTTGATTTTGATTTCCTCACTTACTGAGCATTTGCATTTATAAAATACATTCCCGCAAATACAATCCAAAATAGCAATAGCAATAGCACTTAGACTTATATGCTGCTTCATAGAGCTTTACAGCCCTCTCTAAGCAGTTTACAGAGTCAGCATATTGCCCCCAACAACCTGGGTTCTCATTTTGCCAACAAGGAGAGATGGAAGGCTGAGTCAATCTTGAACCAGTGAGATGAATGATACACAATCCTATTAAATATTATCTGCAATGAGTTTCAATCAGAGAAATCCCTTTGCTTAGTGATATTATCTCCCAATTTCTGTGTCTCACGTGGTCAATGCAGTATCATGTTGATATCGCTGTTAGTCATTTTATACACGGAAATGGAATGGGAGGTCATAAAATACAATGATTCATCCTATTAAGATGGATTTCTACAGGCTACCCATCCAACAGATTTAGCTGCAACCAGAGGTGAAACAATACTTCACCAAAATGAAAATGCATTGCAAAAGGAATGTTTATTTTTTATACAAAGCTACAACAAATCAGATCTGTAGCTCATATCCAGGGGACAATGTGCTATGCATGTTATCAGAAGCTTTATAATAAACTAACATGGCCAGTATGGTCAATCCAAAATGTTTTGAATGCCTCAGCAAAACAGCAGATGGTTTTTGCACATAGGAATTCTGGGAGTTGAAGTCCACAAATCATAAAAGGGGCAAGTTTGAAGACCCCTGTAATAAACTAATAAAAACTTTTTTAAAAAAACATATTTATGACTGTTACTGTATTTCAAAATCACGTGATCCCCTTTTGCAACCTTTTGACAAGCAAAGTCAATGGGGAAGCCAGGTTCACTTAACAACCCAGGTTACTAACTTAACAACTGCAGTGATTTCATTTAACAACTGAAGCAAGAATGGTCGCAAAATGGGGCAAAACTCACTTAACAAATATCTCACTTAACAATAGAAATTTTGGGCTCAATTGTGGTCATAAGTTGAGGACTACCTGTACTTATGCTTATTCTTCTGGCATGTTTAAATTTAAAAAAAACAAACCAAGGACTTGTTTTTCTATGTTTCACATTTGATTTGAAACAAAAATAAGAGAAAGCAACATGTCCTGATGCTGCCAAGACCACTGATATGTTCCATCCAAACTGAAGTGAATTTTAACAGCAGAGTAATTTTTTTAAAAAAACAACAACAACAACCTTTAATAACAAAAACTTGTTTAATAAGAATTCGTAATTAGATATCAAAATTAAATGCAAAATTATTTTTTGAAATATATCTTAGTGGTATCCTAAAACAAGCTCAAAATATAAGGTAGTAATTTGCTTGTGGGGCTTTGGAATGAAGGAGGCAGATAAGCTTCTTCAATTCCTTCACTTATATATTACAAGGGAAAGTCTGAGATCAGCCTGGGTCAAATGCTGAATCAGAATTCCTGAAATTGATTTATGCCCATAATGGAGCTGTGGCAATCATTAAGCAAATCACTGTGGTGGTTAAACAAGCCCATTGTTTGCTCTGGGTTGTTTTTGCCAAAAACTGAAGTAAATGCCATTTTTTGGCAAAAACATTATAAATTAAGGTCACCTGATTGCAGGATGCTACAAATGGCCATAAATGTTGGCCAGTTGCCAAGTGCCTGAAATTCAGTCATGTGACCATGACTGAATTGGCTTGTTGGTATCTTTTGGGAGTCCATCGTAACTTCAAATGGTTACTAAGCAACCTGTTGTAAGTCAAGGACGACCTGTAAATGAGAATGCTCAGTTGATGCAATCTCTGTATTGTTTCCTCAGACAGAAAACATGGGTTAGAGTATTATAAAAATAAAAAAATGCTATTTGATGCTAGATCAGATTTTATTTCATCCAGGTCACAATAATCTAGCTAGCATTTCTATAACATTTCCTGGGGATGCCAGAGATTAGACATTAAGGTTTTTGTACTGTTCCCAAAGAAGAAAAATGTTCCTTTTGACACCACGGTTTTGCTAAATAAATCACAAATTAGCTGACTTTCCACTTAGTGCTGCACTGCCAGCTGCAGTTTATAAAGCTTAATGTTGGAGTTCTAAGCCAAACATAAAATAAACTGTACTTAATATAATGCATGTAGCCTTTACCAGTGATGTGAACAACCGGTTCTCTGTGTGGATGCCACTTCTGGAAGTCCATTCTGGGCCTGGGCAACAAAAAATTAGCTACCGGTTCTGCCGAAATGGTACAAACTGGCTGAATCCCACCATTGGCCTTTACCCTCATGAAATATTGTCATAAGGTAAAGGAAAATAGTGCATCCAATTACATATGTACCTAGGTTGTTTATATCTATTCAGACCAGAATTTCTAGCAAAAATGATATCCTCAGACTTGTACCCAGTCCTATTAAACAGTTGCCTAATACTACTGACATCTAGCTTGAAGGCAGAGCTTGCTGTCATGCCTTTCTCTAGTCTCATGTATACACAGGTAGTCCTTGACTTACAACAATTTGTTTAGTGATCATTCAAAGTTACAACGGAACTGAAAAAGTGACTTATGACTGTTTTTCACACTTATAACCATTGCAATATTCCCACAGTCCCGTGATCAAAATTTAGATGCTTGGCAACTGACTCCTATTTATGATGGTTGCAGTGTGATCACCTTTTGCAGCCTCCTAATAAGCAAAGTCAATGAGGAAGCCAGATTCACTTAACAACTCTATTGCTAACTAAACAACTGCAGTGATTCACTTAACAATTTTTCACAAGAGAGGTTGTAAAATGGGGCAAAACTCAATTAACAATTGTCTTACTTAGCCACAGGAATTTTGGACTCAATCATGGCCATAAGTCGAGGATTATCTGCATCTTGGGTTACTTCTTCCATTATGTGCCACTTGGCATTTCATTAGGCCAGGTAAGATTGGTTTTAAGGACTCCAGCCATTGCAGAAGAAGCCCAGATGACTCTGCATTAGAATCTGGAGGCAATCCTTTGTGTTATTTCAATTATTTCCTATGCTGACCCATTGGGTTGTTTCATAATAAGGTTTGTTTGCTTTTGGCTTATCATATTGTGCAAAGACAGCTAATTATGTTTTTTTAATAAACCATGTTTTAAAACCTAGTTTACAGTGATGCTGCTGCTTGGCAAATCTTTATTCTCCTGATAGAGTTGGGTAGGTGAAGGTACCATGTGAAGGATTATCTTCTAAATTTTAGAATAGAATAGAACTGGAAGGGACCTTGGAGGTCTTCTAGTCCAGCCCCCTGCTCAAGCAGGAGGTCCTATACCATTCTGAAACTAATTAGTTTTGTTTATTACTATAAACAAAAATCCTTCAACCATAACTCATCTCAAATAGACTAATTATAGTTGACAGTGCTACCCCTGCCCTTTTTTCTCGGTAAGTATCTTGACCATTATTCACTGACTGTAAATTCTCTGGATAGCTTAAACATTATATAATAAAACTAATAATTATTTTAATAATGATATATGAACCACCCAAAATGTTTTATCCCCTTTAAAGATTGTTCAAAAACAAGTACAATTGAAAGATGGATGAGTCTGTGGGAATTTATCTCATCAATTTTCCAACATTTTCAGAGAAGATCTGTTTCCAAACTACGATTTACTGTGCTGGTGCTTTAAAGGTCTAAGTCCATTGGGACCAAGATTCCCAGCTTATCTCTTCACATCTAAAATGAGATGGGTCTAAGAGTAGACACAGAAGATGGGGGGGAGTGTGACCAGATGATTGAAATCTTGCCTTTGTTTAAAACATATTCCACATATTCCACAGAAAAAAAAAGATGGGCTTCATTGCCTTAGTCTTGCCATTGATTTGAAAGCTATGTCCTTGGATGGATCACAAGTAGGAAGAAAGCCTAGTTAGATATATTAGGAAGGATCTCATCCTCCTAGGAAAATGAAGATGAATTTTAACATTTTCACCATCTTTTAATTGATGAACTGTGGCTATTTTCATTGCCACTCTTCCCTTGCTGTGGTTGCTGTGGCTTCCTGGAAACATTTACATTTAGCCTGGCATATCTAAGTAAGTCATCATAATTATTTATAACATTTCTTTGTAGCTTTTGTTCTTCAGTCCCTAATTCAGGACTGTGGACAATAAAACAAGGACACGAATCACTCACAGTAATAAATTAGAGATTGGTTAAAATCAATAGATAAAAATGTAAAATCATTATATACACTAAAACCAACAGAAGAAGTAAATGAGCTTGTAAATTAGGTAAGGCATCACACAAACCTCGATTATTGTTACTAAAATTCCCTACTCCTCTGCAGTGATATAACAAACTTCTGAGACAGTCGGTGCAATATTTGAGCAGAGGATCTTAAAATGTGAGCAGACAGAATTAATATTCTTGCCGTTTGTAGTTTGATTCTGAAGAATGAAAATGCACAGTCACATGCTCACTATGCTTACAGCTTCATTACACCTTACCTGCATCCTTGTGAAAATTTAATGATTGTAACAATACAATGCTGCCAGTGTGTTCTTGAAAAACCTAGGAAGTATCCAATACGCTAACAGCAGTTTCACCTAGCTGTCTGATTATGGTAGATAACTTATCCTCATAGAAATGCAGATGCCACACTGAGAGGTTACTAGAAATAATTGTTTAGCATATTGTTTTTTGATATGACCTTACATAATTAATCAGTAACAACCTAAACAACTATGTGTTCAATTCTGTGAACCACTGAGAGTCTGTTGAAGTGGGTGGCCATATCAAATTTAATGACATAAATAACAAAAATAAATATTAGGAGTATGCAGAGAACCTGGATTTAAAGGGCAGAATGGGATTCAGTGTGTGCCTGGCTACATGCCCAGTACCTCTTGGGAATAGCTTCAAGCTCCAGCATCTTTTCTAAGCCTCAGGTGGGTGTTCTCTGTTGCTGACATGTAATCCCCCCAAATGACATCAGATAGTCCTAACACAAGTAAGTGTGCACATGCATGCTTCAAATCACATTTTGAAGCCAGATTGCTACCTAGCTCTAATAAGTATTAATTGGATAATTTTCTAATGTTAAATTACATTGGACTCAATAGGAATTGCTTTTGAGCAGACATAGGATTATAGGGTAGAAAGGAATATCTACAGCAATAATGTATTTAAACTCATGCAGCACATGAAATGAAACCTGGGTTTCCAGAAAGCTGAAGAAATCTGTAACCTTTGTTTTTAGTTTCTTCAAAATGCATGGATTTTTTCCCCCAATGATGAAAATAATTATTCACACTCAGAACTGCTGTTCAAACTGGCTGATTTTGAGCTATTGCCAACTTTAACACATGATTTCAAAGAAATGAATAGTTCAGCTTCTTGGCTGATTGATGCATATTCCTGAAATTATGATTATATCTATAAGAGATCTTCAGTATTAGCTCATATTCAAGGGTGAGTTGATGGCTGGCTGTTTCTATGAATGAAGATAAATGTTATATGTTCAAATCATCTGAAATATGTTGAGGCATTTTATGTTAATTAAATGGTAATAATGAATTTGAATCTCCATTTATGCTTATGCAACATTTTAAAAATTAATAAAATTTGAGTCCATCCACTGTTCTTATCATCATTACTCAATACTAGATACAGATACTAGGGGGGTCCCTAAATCTCCAGGTTAAAGTGGATGCTGAAACTCCCCAAACTCACTCCATTGGTGTTAGAATCATGGAGTTGGATCACGGTGTCCAATTTGATACCTTGTTCAGTACTGGAATCCAAATTAAATCATCTCTGAGAGATGGCCCTCCATCGTTTGCTCTACCATGTCTCAAACTAATTGCTTGTAATGTTGCTGTTGAACATCAAGTTCAACCTAATTACTTGTTTCTTTGAGAAGTAACTCCTAAACTTTATAGTTTACTTTCTAGTATAGTGTATCATACTACTGAAGTTTAGTCTGGAATATATGTCTCTGTGTTTATGTCTGTTTATGCAGAACTGAAGCAGGGCAGAGTAGCAAACAAGGGTATATATGGCGGAATAAAAGAAATCAAGATGATGGCTGTAATCAGAGCTCTGCCCCATTTTAACATGTATGGCATATAGGTAACAAGAGGTGGGTTTTCACTTGTGCCATCCTGACTTTTTTTGTTCCACCGTGAATGCTCTGACAGCAAGGCAAGAGTTTCTGGCTGGTTTCACCCCTACTTTCCTTCAATGGGTTAACAGTTTTATCAGCATCCAATTTGTCATTTAGTTCTTAAGTGGCATAATTAATATTTGAAAGACAATGTGAGGACTATATTATTTTGAGTAGTGATAGGAAGAGAAAACCAGAAACAAAGGCACTAGTTTAGATAATTGTGAAATAATTACATTTTTAAATTAGAAAAATTGCAGGGTGGAAAGATTCTCTACTCCCAATGCCTTGGCTTTCTATGGTTGTGTATTTATGCCTAGGGGATTTTATAGGGGTTTTAATTACTTTTAATTGGACACTCTCAAATATTTCGTTTTAATTAAATTTTAACTAGGTGTAATATGTATTTGTTAGCTTTTTATCATCTGTCAGCCGCCCTGAGTCCGAAAGGAGAAGGGCGGGATATAAATGCAATTAATAATAATAATAATAATAATAATAATAATAATAATAATAATAATAATAATAATAATAATAATAATAATAATAATAATAAAAGAAGATGGATCTGCACTATGAATTTCTCCCAGGCGATGGCATCATAAAAGCAGATGCTGGGTTTATTGGAACACTTAATAGTGAGCAGGACAAAGCAGTGCATGCATTAATGTACTCCAGTGTTTCTCAGCCTTAGTAACTTTAAAGTGTGAAAATGTCAACTCCCAGGATATCAAACTATTTTTTCCATTGATTGTGTTCTGAGAGAGATTAAGTAACATCAAAGCTCACAAACACGTAGTTAGAAAAATAGTTGTAAAACTATTATGCACCCAACCTGTTTTCTGTACAATAACAGTCATGAACTATTTTGTTTTTCTTTTGAAGATGTATGGATCTTGATGCTTATGCAAAGGGTGATTTCCAGTTTGAAAGCAGCTCTGAACTTCAGCATACTCCTAACATGTGCAAAATTGGAGATTTGAGTTCTTTTTTTTTCGTGAGGAGCTGTAAAAAGGTAAATGCTACCCTTGTCCAGTCGTGTCTGACTAATTAAAATGGATGCAAATTTAGGTGTGTTTTTTTAAAAAATATTTTTTTAAAATAACTTATTTAAAGTTTTGCTTCATTCCTTCTATCAATTTTCCTCTTTGGCTCTGGATCAGCCTACTTGCAAACCACCAAGCAACTTTTCTCTCCTTTCCCTATCTTCCCAGTAGGGCAATGAGTCTTGTTTCTTGTTTTTGGTATTTCAAGTCTGTAGAACTGATAACAACCACTGGATCACCTTCAAACTGCTTTTAGGGAGATCTGGAGTGGAAATTATTGTGATGTGGAGATTACTTAAGACAACAATCTAGTACTGAGAAATGGTTTCCCTTGCAAGAATGAATAGCAAGAATGAATCTGCAATATTTCATTTCTCCCAGGTGAATTTTCAAATCAGAAGAAAACTCTCTTAGTTTCATTACTTAAGTAATTGTTTTGTTTGCTTTATTTTCCTTTTGCCCCATTTAGGAAGAAAATGGATGAATATTCACAGAACGACATTTTCATGCACTCATACCCACTAAATTCAATAAGGTACACATATCCCCAACAAGAGAGATGTCCATTAAAGACTGCAAAAGATGAGAAGCTTGTCTGACAAAAAGAGATGGTAACACTAATTCATCATGACAAATACAGTTGAACTCACAAAGTTTAATATTCAAAGGGTTTTTTAACATTTTAAAGTAATACGCTCCCATATTTTATTTCTAGAATATCATTTCTTTACATTCCATTGATGAAGAAATGAGTACGTTTTTGTCTTTTTAATTTAACCAAACAATACTTTTCTTTTTCCTGTTTTCAAATAGATTTTTTTAGTTGTCATTCTTACTGCCTTTCTGTCCTCTGAGACAAACATCCACACAAATCAACTATATTTTTGTTTCTTCTCTGGCTTTCTCCTAAGATTAACACAAGAATCCTACCAGTTACAAGGGGGCTGGCGGGGGAGGCTTAGAGAATCACTTAAAAGAATATATAAAACAAATATATTTATGGACAAATTAACTTAAAAATATTTGATTCTTTCTTAGGTATCTATTGATGGATTTGTAACCCCATCTTTCTGCCAATTGTTGCCATGTTTAATCTCTGTATAATTCATAAACTTCTGCAGGAAGGTGGGGAGGAAAGGGGAAGTGGCAAAACATGTATCATAACAACCTAACACAAACTTTGCCATTTACATACTTGCATCTGATGTCAGGATGTAATTACGATGTCAGGGCAGGACTTATAGACTATCATGATGGTGCAATGCATGTTTCATAATTTTGGGGATTATCTTGGTTTGCAATAGACATTCATGTGTTTCTTCGGTCTGTTGGCAGAAATGATAGCAGTATTCCAATATCTCAGGGGCTGCCACAAAGAAGAGGGAGTCAAGCTATTTTCCAAGGCACCTGAGGGCAGGTCAAGAGGCAACGGATGGAAACTAATCAAGGAGAGAAGCAACCTAGAACTAAGAAGAAACTTCCTGACAGTTAGAACAATTAACCAGTGGAACAACCTGCCTCCAGAAGTGGTGAATGCTCCAACACTGGAAATTTTTAAGAAGAGACTGGACAGCCATTTGTCTGAAATGGTATAGGGTTTCCTGCCTGAGCAGGGGGTTGGACTAGATGACCTCCAAGGTCCCTTCCAACTTTACTATTATTATTAAATTCTAGCCCACTGAATAACACCAAACAGCAAGTTGAAATTAAACAGAGATTTATTGGATACAACAGTTTGCAAAGCATGGTGGAGTCCAAATAAATATTTGAGCCACACCTTTTCACAGTAAAAAGCACACATTTTATACTTTTTTATCCCGACGCCTTGGCCCCTCCTCTGTGGCTTCATTGGCTGAGCTTTAGAGGTTACAATCTTATCAGGGTCGCCTAAACAAAATACATTATCCCTGCCCCTGCTATTTTGCTTCACCTAGTCTCTTATATGTGAAGTACAAACCAGGAAATCCTACAGCTTAGTGTGGAAATCCTATAGCTCATGTGAGGAAATCCTACAGCCTATGTGTAGAAATTTGACAGCCTACGTGTCACTTAACTTCACTTATTTTCTAAAATTTTATTCCTCACAAGACTATGCTACTCAAAATCCATCACTCTTGTCTTTCTCTGATAGTTCAGATCTTGTTTCCCAAATCAAACCAGTATAATGGAAAATGGCTTAACTATTGCTATCCCATGGATGTCAATATTCCTTTTTCATTATCCCTGAAAATGTGTATCATTGCCTTACCTTCTTCTGAACTTCTATTGCTAATTGGTAATATCTTACATCAGGTGTTTGATTCCCCATAGCAAACTGGCATGAGATTTAAAAACTACTGTTTGACTTCTGAATGCCTTTTAAGATTTGATAACTATTAAAAGTTTATATATTTCAGTAATTTAGTATAATTAATATTACAAATGAAATTATTTACTGTTAGGGCTGTAGATATATCATGAAACAGAAAGAATGTTTATCATACATGGTTGACATGTAAAAAAAACTGAAAAGACATACTCAGTATTATTCAGAATATTTTAGGGATCAAATTTGACATGAAATCATATTTTTACTAGCTATAATTTAAGAACACTTCAACAAAAATACCATAATTTAGAAAAAATATATGCTGATAGCTGAAAGGACAAAGTTTGTTCTGTAGTATAGGACCAGCAATATATGACTGGGAACGTAAACTTGGACAACATGCAGCAATGGCAAAACTAGTAGTCAGTATTAATAACAGAATAACAGAAGTTTAACTAAATTCAAGCAAGAATGTTTTCTATATATTCATGCAACATGCAGCATGGTAAATGCAAATATTTATAGTATGTTTTAAAAGGCGGTCTAAATGTTAATTATTCTACTTATTTACCTTTTCTAGCAGCTTCTTTTTTCTTTTTCTTTTTACCTTTAATAAATAACCACAAATAATAATAAAGTGGTGTCACTCTGAACATGTAGCCTGCATTGGGTGGTGAATAGACAGTGTATTAGGGTTTCCAGGGATTCCAGGGAATACAGTATATGTGGATCTGAGCATGCAGAATAAGCTTGGAAGTCCCTATTAGAAAATATTGTACTTATACTAGCCTATTTTAAAATACCCCCTATTATAAAAACTGCAGGTTTAGAAAGCAAAGATAAAATACTTTCACTATCATTGCTTTTTCATCAGATGTAGAGTTAGTCTTCCATAAGAAATGCTGTAATTTTCCCATTGAAACTTTATAGGGAAATTGCAGGTTGATTATGAAGGAATAACCAGCAGAGGTATAGTCTACAAAATATTACTATCTCTCCAGTAAAAAAGAAAGTACACACAGTACAATAAAACTTAATTTACATAAATAGGTTGGATTTGGGGAGAAAGTTAATATGGCCTCTCACTCAATATATTAACCAATTCAAAGAAATTGTGTCAAGGTTCCGACTTATGAGTCTATATAAAGCAGAACTCTGAGGCTTGAAGTTTCCTCAAAGCACATGTTTATTGGATACATAATATCGGCATAGTCAAAGGTGAAACCAACTCTGAAATTTCCCTAGACATTCAAAGTAACTAAAAGTAACACTTCCCTCCCTTCTACTATGCTATAAATCATACTGCCCAATAAAAGAAATTGGCGGGCTTCTCAAATTGCCTTCGCTCCTCCTTCCAGCACCTGTGGGAATGATCTTGGTTCCCACGGGACTGCTTGGTGTTTTGTCTAGCATACAAATGGCAATACTACTTCCTCCCTCTTTCCCCCTATTTATGCGGCAACTTAGAACAAAAAAGATGGCTTCAGCCAAGTTCAGAAGTTGACAAATTGTTTCTTTTTCACTAATCCTACATATCCCTTTGGAGTTTTACGCAAGTATTGGGCAAAGCACCGTAAAAAAAAATCATCTGGTGCCATCTTTCTTCAACCAGCCAAATTTGGCAACTGTTATCCATGCTCAGATGACATTATTTCCTAGCTACTGCAATGGGCTCTATGTAGAGTTACTCTTGAAAAGTGCTCAGAAGTTATAGCTAGGCTGTTAACTATGTAAGGTCCTGGAAACACATGATCCCTGTACTAAAGGATCTTATAAGACAGAATTTAAGATGTTGGTATTGATTTTTAAAAAGGGTTAGAGCCTGACTATACAATGGATCACTTCTCTTAAAAGAGACCCATCCAACTATTCCAACTTTCAAGAGTGACCCTGCTGAAGTTGCCCCCATTTTCAGATTCTTGTCCTTCTAGCACATGATAGAGGGTCTTCTCTGCTCTATTCCAGGCTATGAAAATCTGTAAATATGCATGCCTTTTGACAAGTTTGCAATTTTAAATGATTTTATTTATTTTTATTTTTCATTTTTAAAGTTGAGACTAAACCAACCAAGCAAATAAATATACATACAACTCTTAGAGAAAAGACAGCTCTTCTAAAAATCACTATGCTGATTTGCTGGACCTCACCAGAACACAAGGAACAATTACTGCAACAAACACAGTTGTTAGTAAAAAAAAGTTCCCAGGTCAATTTTAATCTCTTGTAAAAATATTGAATTAGTTTACAACTGCCTTCTTCTAGGGTGAGAGACAGACAGACAGATAGCTGTTGGTTCCGTTTGCTACTTGTCCATGAAAAAAACTCATTTAAATTTTTGACTCAGAAATGGAGATTAGCATACATACAACTTCTAAATCTAGGACTTTTAAAAATCTTATTTGAATGCTGTTTCTTATGATAGTAATAAACTACCGTTTGCTGATGTAAAAACATTAGCTCTTCTTTGTGGAATACATGGTATAGGAAGTCAGCACCCTCCCCCCCAGAGAAGGAATGTGTTGGGAGATATTGAAAAAGGCAAAATATTATAGTTCCCCAAAGGAATAATAGAACATTTTAGACAGAAACCAGCCCCCAGAAACCAACCCCCTTCCCTGCCCCAAGTAGAAACCAGCTCTGTAGAAATGCAGATTTGATAATCCTATTCAGAAAGACTGGGCCACCTATTCATAAGCAAAATGCCTTCAGCCATAGCCCCAGAGAAGGTTTGAGTTGATGAGATTAGAAAAACAAAGATTCCAAGCAACATGACCTTTAGGAGGATTAACCCTTTAGAATACCAAAGGGACACACTCAACCTCAGTTCAAAGTTCATTGCACAGGAAGAACCTCTCTAATACAAAGCCACAGGAACAGGAAGAATAAAAAATACAAAGTCCAAAGAAGGTATAAAAGCCCACCGCTCCCAGCTCCATTTTGTCAGCTTTCCCAGAACTGCATGCTGTTGCTGTTCTGTTCTTCAATAAATTCAACCCAAGCAGTTTATTCCCAGCTTGGACTAGGGACCTGAAGATTTTTCTTTCAACAATAGAATTTTAGGGACCCATCTTGGGTGGCAGGAAAACCTTTTGTTATATTTGGAAATGGAAATATAACAGCAGCTAAATAAATCACATATACTTACAAGAAGTTTCATGTGCAATAATTCATAAGCTTCTGTGAAGAGTAAGTATCAAGAGACTAATTACCCTATAATTAGTAGGATTTTGACATCTGTGATCTGGTTCCCCACTTTGCTATGGCTAACCAAGCATTAAGTCCATGTTGATAGAAGGCCCACTATGGGAAAGGAATGTAAAATTAAATTAAGGTTAAATAGATATGTGAAGGGATTTATGCTTGGTTGGTTGCTATTTTAGCCAGATAATTGTTTGTTTTCTCTTTGTGACTAAAAATGGCAACATTGCAGATGTCTGAGGACCTCAAAGATAAAGTTGTTTAGTCTAGCCCTTGTAATTCAGCATAGGGATGAATGTTTGAATGTGATTTCCCTAGATACTGAGAGGTATTGGCAAAAGTCATTTGCAATTACTTTTCCCATTATACCCAGTAAGCCTAGATTATATGCCAATTTTTACAGATGGGTTATATTGTACACCAAAANGATAATTTTCCTGTGCAAAGAAGCACAAGAGAATAAAGCTTCAGATCCTCCGGCTGCCCGCCTTCTGATTTAGTCTATATCTATTATGTAAACATACATTACATAGTATGCCTAAATACAGAAAAAATAAATTAGATGTAGAATAAATACATTAGAAGCTGCAATAAAATAACATGACCATTGTTTAATTTAGAAGAAAGAAGATTGGTAAGACATTTAATTTTAGCCACAGAGGGTTTCACCATGAATTCAGAGACACCTATTCTGCTCTGAAAGAGTATCTTGATTTACTCTAATTGAAACTGTTGATCATTATGAAGTAAGTTCAGCACAAGAGCATGGAGGTATACATCAAATGAAGTCCTGCTAAAATTTGATGTATATCTCAATGCAGATGGGGCACGTATATGTATGGGTAAATTTACAACAGTTAAATACAATTAGAGCTGGTCTAGACTCTATTATGAATTCACAAAAGCATAGCTGTGCTTCCCACACATTCCCTTAGACGAATATTTCAACACCTATGGATGCATGGTGACCCAATTGTTATGTTCTCTGATTGGCTAGTAGTGAAAAACTTGGATAAAACTTATTTTTAGGAATAATCCTGTTAATCAAGTGGGACCTATCAGGACCTATGATCAATGTAGAATCACAGAGTTGAGAGAAGTCATTTAGGATATGTGTCGATGGAGCTTCTCAATCATCCAGGTCATACTATCATGCTATCATCCATGTCATCCATGTCCCATAAGTGCTTTTCCAAAAGGCATCAGGACTTTTTTCCCCCTTAAAAATGTTTAGCTTCTCATCCAAGAAGCTTCTTCAGTTCATTTAGGACATCAAGTTTAACTAGGGTCTGAAAGCATCTTTGACAGATGCTGTTTAGTTTCCATTACTCAGGGTGAATGGTTTGATTGAAGCTCTGCCTGCTTTTTCTGCATACTCTACATGTAAAAAAAAGGTGGAATTTTAATCACACCATTGTGACTATCCTCTTGAGCTTTTTAACAATACTTGTGGACAACTCTATACACATGCTTTTCAGATTGCATTTTTTCAAACAGTTCCATTCTTTATATACAGTAAGTTACCGACATGCTCTATTTGTAAGATTTAAAAAAGGTTTAAATGTAAGCAGTGATTCAACTCAGTGTTGTAGCTCCATTAAGGTATGAAATAACAGTGCAGAATTACATAAAGTACACATTTTTGATAAAAGAATATGAAACAGTTCTCGCCATGACTACCCTCTATACATTTTCAAAGGTTTGATATACTGTCCAGATATTTTCCTATGATTATTTTATGTGGCTCCTTTCAGACTTTTCTTCTTTACTGAAATATATAATTTGATTGTTGAAATAACAGCAATTGAGAAATGTTTGAAATGTTAAACTAATCTTGTTTGGATAAATCCCAAAGAAAGCTCTTTTAGTCATTTTCAGTCCTTAAACATCATTGTAATATTTGCTGAAATACTTTCTGACATTTCTTGGAAAACAGTATGCTGGTACAAAAGTGACCTTTACTCTTTGAAGTTTTGCAATGATGCTTCTATAATAAATTATTTCCAGTCCAGAAAGATGCAGTAAACAAGAGCTTATTAAACCCACTTCCACCAACAACTCAAGAAGAGAGAAAACAAGGTAGCCTGAAGCACAAGCATATAGGCAAACTTAGCAAATTCTAACTCCAATTAATTCTCATTCTGTTCTTTCTGAAGTCCTTGGTACACATACTTTTGTTGTGGTATCATTGGGTACAGTATATCTAAACATTTATTTTCAGGCTTGAAAATATAGCTGTCGGAGTCTGCCATGCACATCTTAAACCAAACAATTAAGGTTCTGATACTTATTTCTTTCCCCATATAATTGGATTCTATTTTCAAGAAAGAAAAGAGAGGAAAAATATTTCTTTTCCAAAAAACTCAGTGCAAGGTTGTGACTAGGAATTCATAAGGCCCAGAGTTTTAAGTCGCCTTATTCCAGCTTGGGTGCAATCCTCAGATCTCTCTCAGAAATTGTAGTTACTTGAATGTGATATGCATATAAAGTAAATTAATTATGTCACTTTTTCCTGACCTTGTTGATTTATTTTGTTCTGGCTTCATCTGCTTTGGGGAAAGTGGTCTCTGGCAGACCATTGACAGTCCCAACATGGTCCTTGGCCTAGAAAAGGCTGTATACCCATTGCTTCCAGATCTCTCCTTCCATCAATCTTGGCAATCTGCTTTCAGCTCAAGATTATTTTCCTGGTTTATCTTCAGCCAAAAGAGAAGGATCAAGAAGGATTACAAGAGGGATTCATAGTTGGCTGTATGCCAAGAAAAATCAGGCTATTCTGTCCATCACTTTTGCTTCAAATTGTTACACCACAGCATGAGTATGCACCGTGTGTTATTCAATGGAGCTCAGCTATGAATAGGATAATGAACATGAGCCACATGCGTAATTGTGAGATTTCATTACAATTTATGTGTCTCACCGGTCTTTTTATGAGGGATAATAAAAATCCATTCTTTTAAATCAGAATAATGGGAACCTAGAATAGAAATATGATTAGTACCCAGTATTAGATCATAGCAATATGGACTGTTGGAGTGAAATCCTGCACTTTAAAACCCACCATTGTTCTGAAGTGGAGAAAATAGTCTTAACTACCTGAATCAATGTTTTCTTGCTGACCATCCAGGTGAAAAAACTGGTCTTCTATAACCGAGTGACAGGTTAGTTAGTTAGTCACTTGGATTTAAGTGCAGCTAGCATCTGCCAAGAGATCTGGGTTCTTGGCAAAAATCCTAGCCAACATATTACTTGGCAGGTATGGAGCACAGCTAAATTTATGCTTCAGGACACTGTTCTGCTCTTATAGTTGTATTTGTTATTAGATTTGCCATTGGCTAGAAAGAACTAAAACAGGATCCTGGATTAGAAAAAGAAAGATGCTGCTCAGTCCCATATTTGTTGGTCACAATGTCTTTAGTTGACATCCTGTAATAATGTGGAAATATTTTCAATCCATGACAACCTGCCTTCCCCCCAAGTTTTTAAATGAACAAGGAATTCAGAAGTAACACAGATGGTGATTATTGGCAAGCAGAGCAAAAGATTTTGCTATATTTTTTTAAAATAATTCTGTTTGTATAAAAGAATGTATTTGATGTCCAATATTTAATATGCCAGCCATTTTGATGCAAACTCTGTTCCAATATATACTAGATCATCTTGAAATAATTACTACAGTGCCCCTAAAATGAACTACTTTTATTGCATTACTGTATCTTTTCACTGGATGAGTCACAATCAAAATGAGAAAAAATCTGCTCTCTGTGGAAGAAGCATTTTCAAGCAGACTTACCCTTAGTTATACTTAGTAGTAATGGGGAACAGGAATTTAAAAAAAATCTCTCAAAATTGGCAACTTTAAGATATGTGGACTTCAGATCCCAGAATTCTCCAGCCAGAATCTTGTCAACTTTATGATGCTGGTTGGGGAAGTCTGGGAGTTGAAGTCTAAATGTCTTAAAGTTGCCAAGTTTGAGAAATACTGGACTGAAAGACATGAATCTCAGGTCCACTATATCCCTGAAGCTGTAGAGAGGGGCTTGAATGCAGACATTTTATTGCTAAATGTTGTAGATCTTCTATGGATTAGTAAACTATGTATTTTGCTTTTTTTCCCAGTCCCATTTTGAATCTGAAGTCCTCCAACTGAAGGAGTGTAGGTTTTGTAAGGGCTTCTCCCCAAATGCAATCCTTTCAAAATTATAACCTTCCAAAAAATTATATGGATATTTGAAAGAAGGCTGTTCCTATTACAGGCATTTAGAAGCATTGGCTGATAGAAAACAATTTATTCTTTTAAGAGTTTTTACTATAGAAGGAAAAAAATGTGTGTGCGGTACTGAGTTTGTCTGAAGATGGCCTTCAGTGTCCCTGATCTTGGTTTCTTTGAAGCAAATGACATTTCAGATTGATACATGGCCAGCAGGTAATAACTGAAAGAATCAAGAGACAACCCTGGACTGCTAATAGTTCCAAGTACTATATATGCATGCCAGGTTGTGGCATCCAATGACATATGAAGATGTCACACTTGCCCTGCAGAATCACAAGCACCTTATGGGTGATCATTTATTAAATCTTTATTTTATCATTATTTCTTTTGTTCTGCAACAGCTGAGGTTGCTTTGCTTTCTGTAGTGTGGTGGGTAGCAGTGAATCTTTTCGCCTCTTTCAGATTTTAACATCACAATGCTGTCATGCTACTTAGTATTACAGAAGAGGGATTTGTGGAACCAGCTTGATGCTTTTGCTGTGACCCAGGAGCTTCTTCTATTTTTGCCGCCAATGCACAGTGTCATTTATTCCCCTGTGTCAAAGCTGAGTGGAAAACTTCCCCTTCCTCCTCCCCTTCCCAACTTTTCTTGTGCCAGGCTGAGTGCAGTACTCTCACAAATCTGAATGAGGTCTTCAATTCAAAGAAATTTGCCCTTCCAGGGGAACATACATTGAAATCCAAGTTATGCAAGATGGTCTTGTTACTAAAGTCCTCTCCATAGTTTTTAAGTCTACTGTGGGTTTTCCATTAGCCAAATGCCAGAATTTTCATCATATTGAAGAAAATATATATAGAAACTGCATGTATCCCTTCCCACTCAAGAGAATGCTAGAGTACATTGAAAATATATCACAGTCCAGGTGGGCACTCCTTTTCACATACTGTATATTTCTGTTCGCAAAGAAGACTTGTTTGGTACAGTATATAGTATATATGTCATCACGTTCTTTGGGTGACTGAGCCTTAGACAATTTGTGACTGGCAGGCTACAATTTGTTTCAAAGGAAATTTCTTTTTGACAGGAGCAGGCATTGACTTTATGTCTCAAGGGTTTACACTGCAGTAAAATTGACCTTTGCAGGCCTGTAGTCTTGTGGGTAAAATAAGTGATAACTCAACAATAAAAGAAAAATTACTCTGAAAAAGCTATCAACTGTAAACCCAGTAGCACCTTTTCTTCTGCCCTTAAATATCAGTCTAGTTGCTGGAGGAAAGGTATCTTCCCTTGTCTATCTATGATGAGATGGATCACAATAATAATTTTCATTTGAAACCCTTGGTGACAGAAATATTTTTGGCCATTCTGGAGGCATGAATACATTCCTAAATCTGCCTCCTCCCTTCTATTATTGTCCTAAGCTATACAGTTCAAGTGCTGTTCCTTCATTATCAGATCCATTCTGAAAAAAATCATGATTAGATAGGAAGTAAAAGGAGTAAAATTAATATCGCACTTCTGAATTGGGTATACTCATATATGGCTTCTGTCACATTTATTTTGACTCTAAGAAACATCAAATGGAGTATATTTGATGTAGAGTGTCCTAAACTAAATACAAGCAGACAGGGGACATAATACTGAAAGAAATCTGATTGTATTTCAGATGAAGGGGTCTTACAATTATTTTTAAATATTGTCACAATTTCTGTTTGCAATCACATTAAGGATATGTCCACCTAAATTTGCAGAATAATATCAATTCTCCAAGTGGCCTATATTCTATTTTTTTTTCACAGCTTGGTCATTGATCTTCTGTGTGAGAGATTATCCTTTAGTGAGCTGCATGCTGCCTTTCAGGCTGATGCTAATTGAAAGAAATTTGTGAATTTAAAACAGTATGCTTCTATTAAATGTGCCAAGGTATGGGAATGGAATGAATGGATGCTGAAGCAGTTGCTTTGCCATAAGAGAATTAAAAAATGTGTAGACAGAGTATATCAAGCTGCACACATAGTAATGTGCCTTGGGTCATACCATTCACACAAGCCAGCAAACAAGGCAAGCAAATTATAGTGGAGAGGCAGGCAAGCAAGTGGACATGTACTGGATGGGGATGCTCAAGGAGGAAATATCTCACCAATTAATTTTTCCCGGAAAGCCAGTGAGCAGGAATAGTTAATCTGGGCAATTTATGTTAGATCGCGCAGGCAGTAAGACACGAGTCGAGTGACAGTCAGCTCTTGGTTTATTGGCAAGGCATAAAGTAAATCCGGACTGGCTCTCTGGGCCAGGGGAGCCCTCTTTTATGGGATTCCCCTGGCTTGTAATCACACAATTCCATTGGCTGGCAAGACCCTGTTGCTAGTTAGCCAACCAGCAACGGGCATGAAACTGTATGCAGATGGAGAAGGGCAATCACCCTTAATGGGCGATCAATGGTGAAGGGCAATCACCCTTAATGGGCGATCAATGGTGAAGGGCAATCACCCTTAATGGGTGATCAGGATATGCATAGGGGATTAAGGGGGGGGGGAATACAAAGAACACAACAATTTAAAATACATTTTATTAGATTATAGAGTAAAATACAAAATACAAAGCAAATAGTAGGACTCAGTGGGGAGGGAAAAGGGAAAAGAAAGTGAGGGGGAGAAGGGAAAAAGAAAAAAAACCATTGACTTCCGACTTCCTCTGTTGCAGTAGAATGAAGCATTAACATTGAGGGTCAGCTTTTTACTTTTCCATAATAGTGTAAACTAGCAATTTATATAACAACAAATAAATTGAATCAGTAAAACCCAAAATCAAAGTTTCATTTTGTTCCACCTTAAGCATAAAGTCCAAAAGTGGTCTTCCTTAACCAAAACAGTCAATGTAGCCATCTTTGCCAACTCTGTATCCATTTCTCCACAGAGGGAATCTGAAATGTCCTTCCATTTTTGTGCATACAATAGTCTGGATGCTGTCAACATATATAGGATCAAAGTTCCAATTTTTTTTCCAAGTCTTTTTCCATTAAGCCCAGAAGAAAAGTTTCTGGTTTCATCTTTATGTTTATTTTAAGAATTTTCTGTATTAAAATATGAATCCTTCTCCAATATTTCTTTGCTTTATCGCATGTCCACCATAAGTGGTAAAAGTTCCCTTCTTTACACTTACATTCCAACATTTATTTGAAATACCTTGATACATTCTATATAACTTATCTGGCCACAATCTACCCAGCTTGTAACAATATTCCAAGTCAAGACTGATGAAAACCAGCTGATTAGAGATCAACACTTTTTAGTTTATAAAATAGGAGATGGAAAGGATTTCTGTTTTTTTCCATCTGTGTAAGAATGTGTGTGTGTGTGTGTGTGTAGAATATAAATGCTTCCCTATTCTATAGCTTGCTATATAATTTGCTGCTTTTGGCCTGTTAGGAAAATCATGTTGATCAATGATGTATACTTCTAATTAGTTGTGTAAGAATTGAGAAATATACTAAAGGGACAATTATATTGAAGTTGTAATTCAATAAACCTATGCAATTGTTGTAGTGAGTATTT
>NW_015390553.1:81658-84524 GCF_001527695.2 Protobothrops mucrosquamatus | reverse complement strand
TCTTCCCTATACTTGAGGTGGATTGAGGGAAAGTGAACTTAAAATGGCGATGGATTGATATTTTTCAGCAAGAAGTGAAAGTGATTTCCGGTTTGGAACTTTTGTTACTTTTAATCTGCGTATTATTTGTTCTGGCTGAATTGCTTATAAGACTCTTTCATAATTGGAAATCTACTGCTAATATGGCTCTGAGAAAAATTGTGCCTTCAACTTTTAAATCAACTACATCTTTGATGTTTCAGCTACCCCAATTAACTTCTAAAATCTCCCACCCGCCACCCCCGCTATCTTTTTATATTGCTTTTCTTTTCTTTTTAACAATCTTGATCTTTGCTCCTTTCAAATGTCCAAAAGTTTTATTTCATTTTTTCTTCTCACAAAATACTAAAGTTTTAACAAGCCTCTTTTGTAAACCCAATACAGGAAAATTGTCCAGGCCACTCTCTTGATTTGTATCTGTCAGGCACGAAAAATCAGGTCCACATGTGAAGGTTCAAATTAAATGATTTATTACTAAGCCTATGCCTGGGAATCTTCTCAAATAATAGCCAGCACCTGGTTAGGGATAGATAAAGGCCAATGGCATTTGAGAGAGTGGTGGTGGTTGTAATGATGTAATGTAATGATTCTAAACTGATGCCTTTTTTAATCCCTTCGACTCTGCCAGTTCTTCTCCTACAATATCCCTTTTAATTATTAAGATATCAGATGGATTCTTTTGTATGTTCAGTGTAGCATCTTTTTCCTTATCATTCTTAAATCTGTCATTTTTAAATCCACTTTCAGATTAGTGTCAATCTAGAGTCAGACGCTTTTAAAATTGACTTCTGAGTCCATATCCTTCAATAGTCAAATGCTTAAATATTTTGCTTCATTCTGTATTAGTAAGTCAAACTGAAGTCTTCTTCTTTAATTGTAATCTTCAGTTTCTTCTGGTTCCCCTTATTGTTTAGGGTTTCTTACCACTTTTTTAAAACAGAATTCAAAACAAAAAACATTTCCCCACAGGAAGGATTCTTTTTTTTTTTTTTTCAATATAAAATTTTATTGTTTTTATCATAAAAAAAAAGAAATACATCACAGATATTACACAATGTTATATCCCATCCCCCCACCCCCCGGACTTCCCAAACCAACCTAGGCTAATATTCAAATACAAGTAAACAAATATTAATATCTCTAACTCCAAAATCTAAACTTAAACAATCCATCTCCTNAAGCTGAGTCACTGGACCACACCCCACAGGCTATAAAAGGGAGGTGGTGGCCATTTGGACTCTGTGACGGACAAAGCTGAATCTCTGGCGAAGTAGTTTGCTGTGGACTTAACTGTGTGTATTGTTTTTTGTTCTCTGAGTAAAAGTCTTGGCAGGCAGCTACGGAGCTGATGCCAAGTTTTGCTTATCTGTGGATTGGTGTGTGGAGAAGTTCTTTAACCCTCGGCTGGCTATTTGGGTGTGGGTGTTCGACGGGGACAGAACACCTTACCTCCCTTGAGCTGGGCCAGCTGGTGGTCGGCCTGCTCCGTCTCTGCCGCTTGCCAGCTATGCCTCGGCCGGCGCAGGGGGCGGAACCACGCATGCGCAGCACTCCCGGGCAGGGAAAGTCCTCGACTTACATCTGGTTGGGTAGTCCTCGCCTTATGACCGGTTTAGTCCTCGACTTACAACTGGTTTAATCCTTGACCTACGACTGGTTTAGTCCTCGACTTACGACCGGTTGGGGGTCGCGGCATTAAAAAGGTTGAGAACCACTGTTCGAAGGCAGGGGTGTCAAACTCGCAACGTCATGTGACGTGTCACAACGTATCGTGACTTTTTTTCTATTGCCGGCTGTTTGACACCCGTTCTAAGGAATACTGAAAGGCCCTTGTCTGGGGATGGGGGGAAGGAGCAGGTGGCTGAAGAGAGAGAAACCATCAATTCCTTTGCTATGGATCAGGAAAAGCCATCTACCAATAGCTATTTATCCCTAAGCCAAAGGATGATTTGAGGTAGAAGATCCAGCCCTGCAGCTAGGCAGATAAGAGCAGTGGCCTGCTTGAACCAGAGTCTCCATTGTACATTGTGTAGGGCTCCGGGTTGGATATGCAGAACAATCATCACACTAAATAAAATGAAGGAGAACTGCTCCTTTTCATCCTGTAACAAAAGATTAGCTGTTTGGCACCTTGGCACAAGGGTGTTTCCATTTATTCAGTTTGGGGTATGAATACAAACACAAAATATTTTTTATAATGTAATAAAAGAGGTACAGTTCCCATTCTGTTTATTCGTAATGCAGCTATTTCCAGATTAGTCTATTATTAGATGCCAAGGCTGGAGAAGCAAGTCAGACTGCTTATCCCACCAGGTCTCTATTACCTACTCTGCTGGCAGATGGCTCTTCGTGGCACGCTTCCAATCACAGAGAGGCAGATATTACATCTGGAGCTTTCAGCATGCAAATCAAGTCTCTGCTAAAAGCAGACTTTTTCTACTTTCCTTTTTTTCATAGTAATTTTATTAAAAATGACAATTAAAAAGAGAAAAACTAATACAAACTAAAAAAATGAAAGGATAAAAAATAGAAAGCACAGGAAAAAATAGAAAAAATAAGAACATAGTAAAGAATAAGAAAATAAAGAAATGGCTTCCCTTCAAGTACTGTATAAACAATTTTAGTAACTTGGACTTCCGGTGGCAGGCGACCTCGTCGGACGCAGCTGTTTGCTGCCTCCCGCCTGTTTCAGCGTAAAAGCCGTTCTGACAGCTAGCATCAGCTGTCAAACGGCTTGTACCCTTCCCCTGGGCATAAGGGGATAGGTGAGCTGCCCGGGGTAGGAGTTGAGTTCCCGAGTCGTCCCATGTGGACGATGTAGGTGAGA
>NW_015390553.1:75437-78681 GCF_001527695.2 Protobothrops mucrosquamatus | reverse complement strand
GCCTACATCGTCCATATAGGACGACTCGGGAACTCAACTCCTACCCCGGGCAGCTCACCTATCCCCTTATGCCCAGGGGAAAGGTATCAAGCCATTTGACAGCTGATGCTGGCTGTCAAACCGGCTTTTACGCAAAACAGGCGGGAGGCAGCAAACAGCTGCGACCGACGAAATCGCCTGCCACCGGAAGTCCCCCCCACAGGAAGGATTCTTATAATTAATTCTAAAATCCTATTTTAAATATATCTGGACCCTTAATCCATTACTTTCCAAAATCAAAGTTCTAATCACCCTTTTGTTGTAGAATAGGATAGGATAGAAGAGTTGGAAGGGACCTTGGAGGTCTTCTAGTCCAACCCCCTGCTTAGGCAGGAAACCCTATACCATTTCAGACAAATGGTTGTCCAATCTATTCTTAAAAACTTCCAGTGTTGGAACATTCACAACTTCCAGAGGCAAGTTGTTCCATTGATTAATTGTTCTGTCAGGAAATTTCTTCTTAGTTCTAGGTTGCTTCTCTCCTTGATTAGTTTCCATCCATTGCTTCTTGTCCTGCCTTCAGGTGCTTTGCAGAAGAGCTTGACTCCCTCTTCTTTGTGGCAACCCCTGAGATATTGGAACACTGCTGTCATGTCCTTCTTTTCATTAAACTAGACATACCCAATTTCAGCAACCGTTCTTTGTGTTTTAGTCTCCAGTCCCCTCATCATTTTTGTTGCTCTTCTCTGCACCCTTTCTAGAGTCTCAACTTCTTTTTTAACATCGTGGTGACCAAAACTGGATGCAGTATTCCAAGTGTGGCCTTACCAAGGCATTATAAAGTGGTATTAACGCTTCACATTATCTTGATTCTATCCCTCTGTTAATGCAGCCTAGCACTGTGTTGGCTTTTTGGGCAGCTGTAGCACACTGCTGGCTCATATTTAAGACTCCGAGATCCCTCTCACAGTTACTATTGAGTGAGGTACCACCTATACTGTACCTGTGCATTTGGTTTTTCTTGCCTAAATGTAGAACCTTACTTTTTTCACCATTGAATTTCATTTTGTTAGATAGCGCCCAATGTTCAAGTCTGTCCAGGTCCTTCTGTATCTTAAGCCTTCTGGAGTCTTGGCTATTCCTGCCAGCTTGGTGTCATCTGCAAATTTGATGAGTTCCCCATCTATCCCCTTGTCCAAATCATCGATGAAGATGTTGAAGAGCACTGGGCCCAGAACAGTCTTGGAGAACCCCACTGCATACTTCCTTCCATGTAGATTCAGTTCCATTGAGGAACTGCGGTTGGTCAGCCAGTTATGAATCCATCTGGTGGTGATGCTGTCTAACCCACATTTTTCTATCTTATCTAGTAGTAGGTTGTTTATTTCAAAAGGAAAAAAGTTAAAGTCCTTAAACATATATTTAAATTTTCTTTCACTAAGTATTGCTGAAAACAAACCTAGTGCTGTAAAACGTGTCAATTCAAAAGTTCCCAATAACAGAAAGTTAATAAACAATGTCCAAAAGCGATTAGAAAAGGAAGTATACAAATCCAGTCTCCTTTTACAAAGGAGGAAATCATAGTTTCAGGTATATGGTTATTCCCTCATCTCGCATAACTGCAGTATTTTTAAAGAGATCTGAGACAAAAGATGGGAGACACAACAAATCTCACCAGACAGAACTTTTAGGACTGGAAAAAAAAAATCTTTATATTCTGGAGTTCAAACGTCTACATGTTTCTGTACCCAGATTCTTAGCATAGAAGACATCTATATTAAATATGTAGTAAATCATCTTCAATTTTAATTAGCCTATTTTAAAAATATGTAGCTTCTATTAAGTTGTTCCATATAACATTAACTAAGAACGGACTTCCTTCCTCACGTAGCAGAGTATTGACGGGGATTTTGAACAAAACAAAACAAAAACAAATTCAAGGAGCAAAATTTGCTGCCACTTTTTATTTTAAAATGAGTGTACAATCTGTGTCCCTCAGAACCACTTAAATTACTATTCAACAGTAATATTTGGAGAAATTAAAAATATTATATGAATCAAGGCCGTCCAACCTTGGCAATTTTTAAGAGTTGTGGACTTCAACTCCAAGAATTCCAGTCAATCATGCCAGCAGTGGAATTCTGGGAGCTGAAGTCTACAGGTCTTAAGTTGCCAAGGTTGGACACCTCTGATATAAATGGACTCATGTTCATGAAAATACTGAATCTTTAATTACCCCCACCTTTTAGGGTCTATCTATGGCCCAGGGCCCATAGCATAATATTGTGAGCCCCACCCCCAAGGAAGCTTTGGCTACTCTGCAGTTTTAATAAACACACTTAAAGATCTGTTCTGAAACCAAATTTGCCTTTTAAGTGATAGCTACCACCTTAAAGATGATCCCTTGCCCCTAAACCAGGTGTGTCCAACTGGCAGCCTGTGGGCGGCATGCAGCCCCACAAGATCATAAAAAATAAAGTAAGTTTGTTATTTATATATATTAACTATATTTTTATACGGCTAGTCCTTGACATATAACAATTCGTTTAGTGATCGTTCAAAGTTACAATGGCACCAAAAAAAGTGACTTATGACTGTTTATCACACAACCGTTGCAGCATCCCCGTGGTCACGTGATTGAAATTTGGATGCTTGGCAACTGGGTCACATGATCACCTGCAACCTTCTGACAAGCAAAATCAATGGGGAAGCCGGATTCACTTAACAACTGTGTCAAGAAAGTTCATAAAATGTGGCACAAGTCATTTAACAACTGTCTTGCTTAGTAACAAAATTTTGGGCTCAATTGTGGTCGTACGTCAAGGACTACTTGTATGCAGCCCAAGACAATTCAGACAAGCCAAAAGGTGGACATGCCTGCTCTAAACCTTGCAATAAGGCACATACATGCCGATAAAAGAAAAATCAAAGGCCAAGCCTCTTGGCTTCTGGGAACTGGAAATGGGAGGAGGCCATCTCTGTCATGCCCAGAGGGATGTCAAACGGTCATGAGTCATTCCTGCCCAGGGGAAACACCGAGCTGTGACATCTTGGCTGTTCTTGAAATGTGTTGTGGCTCCGTCCGGTGGGTCCCTCTCATCAGAGGAGGAAGGCTCTGAACATGACGGAGAGGAGATGGCTAGGCCTCTCTCTCCCGGCCCTTCCCCTCTGGTGCAGCCTTCGGTGCCTTCCGACAGCGAGGAGTTTGGCCAGGAGCCCGGTGTTTCTGGGATTGGCCAGGAGCCCGGTGCTTCTGGGATTGGCC
>NW_015390553.1:27726-71697 GCF_001527695.2 Protobothrops mucrosquamatus | reverse complement strand
TGCCAGATAATTCAGCTGAGTCACTGGGCCACACCCCACTGGCTATATAAGCAAGGGGTGTGGCATGTGAAGTTTCGTGACAGACAATTTTTGATGGATATTCGGTCGCACGCTCTCTGGCAAGTCATTGTGGAATTATCTTTGTTTGCTGTGTCTTATCAGTAAAGGCTTGGCAGGCAGCTACGCAGTTGCTGCCAAGAAATTCATTTGCCTTTGTGCCGAGCAGTTTTTCAGGCCTCGGCTGCCTGGTTGGGGGGTGTGGGTCGGACGGGGGACAGAACAAAATGTGTCCAGAGAAGGAAGTGAATAAGAAAGGATGGGGCCAACCCTAACCTCTAATTTTAGACCTAGAACGAGCTTAAGAGGTCACTGAGTCATCTCTAAATCAGCTTCCAGTCTAACAAATTATCTTGTATTTGTCCTGAGGGTGAAGGGACAAGGGCTGTGCTATATTAAGCCAGAAGGCTTAACACACAACAAACAAATTAGGGAAGCCTCTTTTGAGTTGGGTTCCGGAGGTCAAGGCCATGGAATCTTCAGATGGGGAGAAGGTGGGATGGATTTATAGTACTGTATACCTGTAACAATCTGGGTGGAACAGCTGTACTAATTCAAAGAAACTATGCTGGGAAGACCTCCTGAGGCCTTGAAAGGAAGAATCTCAGTATTAGGAGTAACTATGGCCACAGCTATGTAGCACATCCAAGCAACGATCTTCTTCAACTGCAACTCCACAATTACCACATGCTGAAAATACCTCTGACTATGGAGAGTCTGTAGAACCACTAATAGATGTGTCCTCCAGGGTTTTATCTAACTTGGGTGGTCAATTATGGCAACTCTGACCTGTGGGCTTCAATTCCCAGAATTCCTGAGCCAGCATGGGTGGCTCAGGAATTCTGGGAGTTGAAGTCCATAGGTTGTAAAATCGCCATAACTGCCCACCCTGATCTAACTCAATTTTAACCCTCTACCTTTCCAGAAATTGAAGTCCAACACAACTGGAGAGCACATGGTTGAGGAAGGACCACCTACGGCTCTCTTGTATCCCTACCTTCAGACAGGCATTACATAACTGATGGAGAAATGATAGTATTCAAATACCAATTTTTAAATTTTGTTTATTATATTCAAACACGGTAATTTCAATTCCCTGTTCTTTAAAACAATGGCAGCTGCGCTGCTGAATAAACAAGTACAATATACAGACTTCTTTGGAAAAAAAATACTCATGCGATATTGCACATTTAAGTTTCTCTGCATTTTTCTTTTGGTTTTTGTTGGCAATGCAGCCATATAGAAAATACTTCTGTTATGTACAGATATTTATGGAGGGAGGTGGGGGAGTCCCTGGACTAGGACAGGTGGAGGGAAGAAAAGTGGGGGATCGGAAGAAGGGGCCATGGTAGAAAAGGGAGGGATTATTTATTTTGGCAAAGGAATCTTGGCTCATGATAGTGCAGGAAAAACATACACACACACGAACAGGATTTTCAGGGTAGTACTTTGGACCCGTTTTTCTCTTGGAATTACTTCTAGCCCTCAGTTTCACTTTGAAGTACTTCTAGCCCTCAGTTTTAACATTGAAAGTATTGGATTGCATGCTTGCAGGAAGCAAAATATGGGACAGCCACTAAGCTGGAACTCCAGATTACTTCTGGGAGACAAATGGTGCCCAGGGAGCTAGAAAATGAAAGGTCAAGGAGGCACAGCTCCTGGAGAAGCAGGAGTGAAGGCTGGCAATTTATGTAACCGTGTCAAGTGTGGGCTTTGGCTATGGCCTCTCTTATTGGCTTCAAACCTCACGGTGACAGTGCCAGCAGCAGCATCACCAGGCTGGGTGTTGGCAGAAGGCTATGGTCCAAATGGCAGGAGGAAGGAAGGAAGAGGCAGGTTTCCTTTGGCCTGAGTTAGGTGCAATTCTGAAAAATCCACCTAACTTTATGGACATTCAAAGACCAGAGAGGGGACAACTCAATCTTTGCACCCGAGTGTTAAGATGCAAAGAGAAAGGAGCAGAACCTCCACAGCACTGCTGCCTCTCTCGCCCCACCATTGACATTCATCCTCATCCTCCACAGCTAATCAGGCATGACTCTCAAGCCTCCCCTGATGAATGACCAAGAGGTTCTCTCACAGCTTTGGCCTGGCCAAGACTGCCATGGATCACTGCTGCAATCCGGCTGCTCACTTCTTTTAGCTTTGCAAAGACCAGATGCCACCCTCCGTCCGATCCATTAAAGCTGGCCAGCCTCTTGCAGCATTTGCTGGTCAGGATGGTGCTGATGGAAGAACACTGGGACTCGCAACCCGAAACATTTCTTCCACCCAACGGCATGGCCACCACTGGGTGACCTGTCTCTTGGGCTGCCAAGCTTAACTGTAAGGGACACACTGAGGACCTGGTTGTCAAGAAGGCCTGTTAATCCCATTTCCCCACAGCAACAATGCTGGCCACCCCGCTGCTATGAGTTCCCAGAAAGACTGGTTCCTATCATCCCTATGCCCCTTGTTCCCTGGAGAAAAAGCAACAAAGCAAAGAGCATCACTGAAGGAAGCCACAAAATAAATACTGTCTCTGGGAAGGGGAAGGGCTGGGGGAGGAGAAGCAGGCGTCGAGACAAACTTCTGGGGAAAACAATAGTTGGTGGGGCCTATTTGGCCGAGCCTCAGAACAGCCCACGTCTGGAGTGTCCGGGTGGTGAGAGGAAGGGGACCAACCCTATCCTCACGTATTTCTCCTGTCCCTGCTCAGGATCTTGGTACATGTGGTGGTGGTGGTGGTGGGGTGTGTGGAGGAAGGTCCCTGCTTCGCACAGAACCCGGGGGACAGTGACAGCAGCTGGTGGTCACTTGGAGAGCTTGCTGATCACACGAATAAGAGCGCCGTTTTCGTCTTTAAGACGCTGGTTGTCAGCCTTCAAATCTGAAAGAGCCTGTGAGGGGAAAGGCAGATACGAAGTCAAACTCCCAAGGCACCTCTTTCGGTTACAGGTAGTCCTTGACTTACAACCATTCGTTTAATGACTGTTCAAACTGACAACGGCACTGAAATAAGTGACTTAGGACTGCTCTTCACACTTACAACCGTCGCAGCATCCCCAAGGTCACATGACCAAAATTTACATGGCAACTGGCATGTATTTATGAGGGTTACAGTAATGGTGGGATCATTTGATCCCCTTTTGCAACCTTCTGACAAGCAGTTAGTGGGGAAGATAGAAGTTGTTCACTTAACAACCATGATACTAAATTAACAACTGAAGTGATTCACTTAACTGTGGCAAGAAAGGTCTTAAAATGGGCCAAAGCTCACTTAACGATGGCCCTATTTAGCAACAGAAATGTTGGGCTCAATTGTGGTCGTAAGTCAAGGACTATCTGTATCTTCCTTCAGAGAATTTAAGGCTACGGTGTGCATTTTGGTGTTACTCCCCAATCGTGTCTCTTAGCCTCTTTTCTCACTTTTAAAATGGACATCCTGCCTTTTGGCCAACATGGGTGCAAACAAAGCAGTACGCAGTGTGGGAACTCCAAGAACGCCCATTTATCAGGAGCACTTTTTTCTGTTCCTTGTTCAAACGCACAATGCCACGTGCACACACTTTCTCTGAGTTTTAAGGATCGGTCATTTTTCTACGTGCAAATTGTTGGTCTTGGTAGTGGGTTCAGTTCCAGCTCCAGGGTTTTAGAAATAATCTGTTCAAAGGGGCAGGTAGGAGCAATACTATACCCTGTGGTGTGATTGTGACTGAATTATACCTGTATTGCAAACCTATTTCCTCCCTGCCACCTTCTCCTTCCTTGCTCCCAGCCAGGCTACCATTCAACCAGAGCAGGGACTCCTTCAACAAGAGAAGAATCACCTTCAATTCTTCCTCCAGCTCAGCAGCTTTCCTTTCCAAAGCTCGACGCTCCTGGTTTGGGACAAGTGGGACAAAGAGATGAAGTAAGAGTGGATGCAGGAAAGGAATCCTAAGCATGCATTTATGCTGAGTGGGGAGAAATCAATCTCTGTAGAATAAAACTGGGTACGTTTAATGTTGTGCCGTTTAGAATTCCTACAGGCCATACATACTGGTCAATTTTTTGTAACAGAAGAGGAGATAGCCAGGAACTGCTCTCCTTCTAGGGGAGATGCAAATAATCTTGATTAAAAGTGTACACTCTTCCCTTGAAACCCCAGCCTTTAGTACGTGTAAAAATGCCCAGTCAGTTACTGCCTTCTCCTCAACAGCATAGTTGCCTCACTGACAGGCTTCTCCCCAAAGGTGGCATCAACCTGTTTGATAGGTCAGTTCTGGCAATGCAGGAGAGGGGAAGGAATAGGGAGGAAGGAACAAATACTTACAAATCTCTCTAGTTCTAGAAGAGCCGGTCGTTCAGCAAAGCGCTCCTGCCTCTGGCCAGGGCAGACAACACAAAAAAAGACTCAAAATCGTTTCTGTGCTTACTTTTTAAACATTTATAACCCTCCCCCTTGCAGATCTGAAGACAGGATATGACTGGTAAAATAATAATAAACCATACAATACAGCAATACACAACCTAGACAAGACAGGAACCTGAACCTCAGGGACAGAAGTGGGTTATCACTGAAAATCCAGACATGCACCTCATCTGAAGATCACACTCTACAAGCAAGTTCATAGATGGAAAGGCTGGATTAATGGAGGGCTATGCATGCATTTCTAGCAAACCATTTTACATCTGTCAGTTCTTAAGTCATTTTCTTAAGATTCCCACAGGTGAACCAGAATTGCAAATACTGGGAGAAACAACAGTCAATCAAGACTACTCAGTACAGTTACTGAGACTTTTTTTTTAATTCATTCCAGGTTAATTGCAAAGATGGAAATCTAAAGCAAATATACACTAAAGCTATGTATTTTATTTATTTGTTAACTTTATAGCTGACCTTTCATTCTGGAGGTCAAATAATGTAATGGCATGTAAGAATGATGGGGGGGGGGGAGGAGGAGATGCTGCCTAGGCCAGGGGTAGGCAACCTTGGCTCTTTTATGACTCGTGGACTTCAACTCCCAGAATTGGCTCAGGAATTCTGGGACTTGAAGTCCACGAGTCATAAAAGAGCCAAGGTTGCCTACCCCTGGCCTAGGGAATAGTTAGATAAGAGGGAGCATAGCCCACAGCTGCATAGTGGGCAGAGCAAGAAGCTCAAAAGGGACCCTCCTTATGTTACTAAAGGTGACAGCGGGAGAATTGTACTTTCAGACTTGCACAAGATTTTGTTAACAGAGCTTTTCAATAAAGTGGCATTAGATTATCTGGCCTGTTTCCTTTCTGGCCTACCTGGTAGGCTGAAAAGGAGGCATATACGGTGCTTCCTCCTCCCACTTTTGCCCACAACAGCCCTAAGAGGTAGAAAGCAAGAGATCATGAGTTCAAGCTTTGCCTTAGCCATGAAAGCCAGCTGGATGACCTTGGGCCAGTCGCTCTCTCTCAAGTCCAACTTACTTCGGAGGGTTATTGTGGTGGGGCAAATAGGAGGAAGGTGTGTTGTGTATGTTCGCAGCCTTGAGTTATTTGTAAACATAAAAAGGTGGGATATAAATAAAGTAAAATAACTGGCCTGGATACCTAGAGAACGTCTGTTGCATAGGGTGGACCTGAGTATCCCCTGCTCCTGCTCCTAGATCTTAAGCACATCACCCCACATTCTGTATCCCAATAACTCTAAAGTAGATTTTGGCTCTACGTTCTCTCCAATCTTCACCAGAGTTGCCTGCTAATGCTCTCAGTCCCAATATGCCTCTTCAGTCCTCCCCTTCCCCGCCTCCAGCTCTCCCATCAAGGGCCCACCTTGCCCTACCCCGTACCTGGGTCACTCTTTCCAGCTCCAGCTTAATCTGCGTGAGTTGGAGCTGCGCCTCCTGCAACTGTTCCTTCAGCTTTTCATTCTCAATCAAGAGATCTTCATACAGCTTAAAGACGAACGTGGGGGGGGGGGGAGGAAAAGAAAAAGGAGGCAATGAGAAAGCAAGTGCAAGATACAGCAGCGTTCCTTTGCAGCTGCTTTTTTTGCCTGCCCCAGTGAGTGCGAAACCCTCCTTCTCCAAGCACTAACTTTCTTGTAATAATTGTCCAGTTCTTCTCTGCAGCCCGGAAGTGCGCTGCTCCCTCTTTGGCAGCACGAAGGTGCAGTCCGTTTTGGCAGAAGGCTGTTTAAGTGATCGCTGAAAATAAGCAGCAGAGGGAGGTGGTGAGCACTGCCCTCTGTTGGCTCCTTTGCACGATGCAAAAGTAATAATAATTTAGGTAGGTTCAATATTAACTCGGAGAAAAAGATTGAAAAGGAAAACATAAAGGCCAGTGGTGCTTTAGCAAAACAACAGCAATATATGCCAGTTTCACGTGTTAATGCAGAAATGGGCTTCTTCTAGCCTGGGAGGAGGCTGCTGAGATTGTAGCCAATGGCAAACCTAACATTGCTGGAATAAAACAGGCTTCAGGAGGGGACAAAACTTGGAGAAGCAGTGAAACATTTCAGGCCAACAAGAAAAGAAGTCCTGGTGCCATGACTCAATTTCCAGAAAGTGCAATCACGTGTAGGCAGCCCTGGACTGTGTAGCTGCCAAAGCCTCCCTCGGAGGCTAAAATGCTTGATCCATGTTGTGCATCTGGGTGCGTTTAGAGAGAGTGTTGTTAAAAGCACTCATTTCACTATGGAATCCCCCCCCAAAATGCTTCTTCCACTTTTTCCCCTCCTGAAGCTTGTTTCATTCCAGCAATGTTAGGTTCGTCATTGGCTACAATCTCAGCAGCCTCCTCCCAGGCTAGAAGAAACCCATTTCTTCCAGACTCAACTTCCAGACAACTCTATCTGGATGACTGAGAATCTTTATCCACATAGTGATCACAGTTCGTTGCTCCACTACAGGGCAATGACGGTGAATCTCTGACACGTGGGTCATGGGTCACACGCCATGTCAATTTTGGTGATATGCCAGGCCTCTAGACCAGGGGTCCCCAACCCCCGGTCCATGGACCGGTACCGGTCCACGGCATGCCAACAACCGGTCCGCACAAACAAGCAAAGCCCCATCCGCAAGATACAGGCAGCACACAAAACCAAGCACTCTCCGGTCTGCGGAAAAGCCTTTCCCCACGGAACCGGTCCCTGGTGCCCAAAAGGTTGAGGACCTCTGCTCTAGACCCTCTGGAAGTTGTGCAAGAGAGCCTTGCTCTCAAACGGCCTCTGGAGCCTCTGAAAAGCATGCGAGAACAGGTGTGATTTCCCACGCTTTTGGGAAGATACAAGGCCACAAAAGAGCCTTTTCCGAAATGTCCAGGCCTCGTGTAATCCAGAGCTGCCTTGGATGGGCGTTTCGAAAAATATTTATAACGACAGCATGTATGCATTTATTTATTAAATAATAAATGTAAATAATTTATCACTTTGTTATGAATTCTTTTTTTGTCCGTGTGTGTGTGTGTGTGTGTGTGTGTGAGAGAGAGAGAGAGAGAGAGAGAGAGAGGGAGGAAGAGAGAGAGAGAGACGCCAGCAGAGTCAATGTAGGCGTTTTCTGAATTTCTGACATGCTCAGCTCATAAGATTTGCCATCCCTGCTATAGAGGAATCTACCTGCTATGTACAGATGGATCTTCATTATGGACTTGTTCAGTGTCTTCATCTTCCTCCCCCTAGAAGAAGAAAAAAAATGCGGTTCAGAGGTTCTCACAGTCAAGGTGGGTGCACATAAAAGGCATCCACCACCTTCACTGTAACCTCCTATCTGTATCCTGAACTCCGCCCTTCCTCCAGTGCACTAGCCCGCTGTCCTGGTGCCCTTCTCTCCTTCACCTCTGAGTTTCCTCCCAGACCAGTGATGCGCCTCTCTCGCCGGCCTTTCCTGCGGTCTTGGATAGCCAGTCTGTTCCGAAGGTCTGTATCCAGCTCAGAGCCAGCCTTATCGACTTCCGTTCCTGTGGTTTAAAAAAACAAAACAGGACAGGCAGCTGAGTCTGGGCTGTCCGCCTCCCAAGTCCTGAGTGTCAACAACGCGGCACAGAGGAGACGAAAGCTTTAAGACCTCCTCGAGACGACACTGCGCAAACACAGGGAGAGAATGAAACGAGTCAGGATCGAAGGAGACAAAGGAGCTAGTGCCAGTCCACAGTGAAACATGTCAAGCAGGCAAACTGAAAACGAAGGAGGAAAAAGAAAGAAGGAAATATTCACCTGAACACAAGGGTTACCTTTCTGGAGCTGCGAATTCACCACTAACGGATTCACAGTATAAACTGAAGAACTGTCTGAACTGAGGAGCCAGAACCGCCTAGCAGAGTCCTGAATGAGGTGTTGGGAGAATGAAGTTAGGGAGAATAAGAAGGAAGACCAATTACAAACCTGCTTTGCCCTGGCTCAAGGCAACAGGGCCGCATTTTGTAGAGGGCCAAACTAAAGCTTGGGATGACTGAAAAGGGTGGCATGATGAGTGTCCCTACTTCACAGGACGTGCCAAAATACATCAGATCCTCAACTCAACCCAGTGCTGGCAGAGACGCACAAGGAAAGCCGCACATTGCGAGTGCCAGGAGCCACCTCCCTCTCCATCCCGTCACAAAGGGTCACTATCCTGCTCAGCCTGGCAACGGCCAGCTGCATCTTTCTTTTAGAGGCCCTTTGCAAGGATCTGCATCCTGAGCAGCAGGCATGTATACCTGTAAGCCCCGCCTTAGATCGGACCTCATCTTTTCCCTGATCCATTTATCATTAGATCAGGTTCTCTCCTCCTACCCAGGACTTTTTGCAATGCTGGAGGGGCTGGAATACAACCCATCCACCTCAAAGGATCCCTACCGTGGTCTCCTGAGATTGCTGTTCCCCCTCTTTGTCCCGTTTTTCATCCTCCTTGTTCCTTTGTTCTGAAGGAGTTTTGGAATCGCCGGTCCAGCCCATGGTCTTCTCAGCCTCCTTGAGGTCCGTAAGGGTTACTCCCTAAAATGGGCACAGGGAGGCAAAAGAAGAGAGAGAAAAAAGGGAGGGGGGAGGACATGAAGATGGAGGGGAGAGAGAGAAAAGGGAAAGTGTATCCATCAGAAAAATACCTTGCCCTTCAGAAGATGCTGATGGGATTGTGGCCAATGGACAGCAAAACTCTTGTGAGGCATTGAGTTAAGCCAAGAAAGCCGTTGCACCCCAACCTGTGTGGCATCAGCTTCAAGCCAGGTTTTTTTTTTTTGGCACCAACTCTTACCTGTGTGGAACGCCTGGATTGTCTCATGAGCCTAGAACGGGCCTTTCTTTGGGATTCAGATTCTTCATCTCGCACGGGCGTCTGGTATGACCTAGCAGGATGACCCTGGTAGTTAGGCAGCACATAAAGGTTTTTCCTCATGCTTTCTATAGCTTTGAGGGCCCGCGGTTAGTTCCTGCCAAGCCTCGTAGAACTGTTGCATTGGCAGGACGTCAGGATAGGGAAAGGAAAGGAGAAACTCTATGTTTTGCAAGTGTCGGGTACCTTTTGCTTGGCTTCTTTGACTTTTCCTGGCCAAACACAATGCCTTCCATTTTGCCAAGGAAAGCAGTTAGTCAGGCCAGAGAGGTGGAATGAAATGTAAGAGGTGGAGGAGAAAAGGCAGCTGGAAGAGCCCTTTTAATTTTGCCAAACTCAACAGGACAGAGAGAGCTGTCAAGATGGCATACAGGTAGCATCCTGTATGGAGCATGGAGCACAACATAGAAAGGCCGTCCTTCTATTAGACCCAATGATAGACAAGATCAAACAGACACTGGGCATAAGTGACTGGCCAAATTCTCTCCTGTTGACACCATGAAGTGGACGCCTGTGTTATCAGTGGCGAAAGTTAATAATAATACAAGCAACTCACAGAAATTTAAGGCACAGAAGATCAGGATAATAACTGCATCAACAGAGATCAGCCTACATGCCTTTCAGGATCACCCGTCTATCCTGGCCCTAAGTGCTTTTCGTACTGCCTGCCCCTGGCCCAGCCAACCCTCACCTTCGGCGGTCCCAGGGATCCATGCTAGAGCTGATGGTAGTGGAAGAGAGGGGCTGGTGTGGGGCAAGGGCTGTATCTATCTTCCTCTGAAGGCCACCTTCTAAGTTTCTGCGGGGAGTGAGCAAGAAGACAGAAAGAGAAAAAGAGAGAGAGAGAGAGCACGCGCAAGAGAATATTTAGAGGGGCCTCCTTGACTTCTGTGAGATTTTATGACACCAATCCACTGCTCTCTAAAATTCAGGCTAATGGTCCCTTGGAAGGTCTTGTCTGCATTAATTTTGATGCAATGTTCTCCCCCTCCCCTTCCAAAACCTTGCCACTTCAGCAAAAATATCTAACAAAGTTTCTGGCCCCTTTTTATTTTGCAAAGGCACAACAGTATTGCTAGGTTTTAAACTGCAAATGGTAAAAAGCAAACTGATGTAGCACCTTATTCAAAGCCGATAAGGGTGCTCTTAAAAGACCAAATAAATTTACTGAAATTGTGACACTCACTGGAAAGCACAACAGCTTCACTTCCCCAAATATTTCTATCTTCCAGTGAATCTTGGGAATCTATTTTCCCATCCCCACTCTGAGACTAAAAGTAGACCCGACAGATCCTATCGCTTAACACAAAGATCTTCTAATACAAGGACAAACCTTCCAGAAGTTCCTTCAAACTCTCAGTAGCCGTAGCCAATACGGCCAATGGCTGGCGATAGCTGGAGTAGAAACCTAACATCTGGAGGATCAAAGATCGCCTAATCCATGTTAGTTTAGTGGGTTTCTCCACTCAAGAACATCAAGAGATGCACCCTCACTAGAGGATGAGAAAGAGGTGAATATCCACCCTGCCTGGGAAAAGCCAACTGCCCTGTCTCAGCTAACCAGCTTCCTGTCTGAACAAGATTCCAATCTAGGCCTCTCAAGTCGAAGTGTGCTATTTTAGTTTATCCATGGTAGATTACTCACGCACGTCGGGGATCCCGGTGGGGTTCTGTGTCTGGGAGGGCAAATATCCGGCGAGTGGGGGTTGGGATTACTCGTGCCAGGCGTGGCTCTTTGTTCTGTAAAAGAAGATGGAAAAAAGAAAGAAAATATAGATTTGACTGACAGCTGTTCCATTGTTACTTTCTATTCCGACTAGGAATGGGGACGCTCAGAAGCTAGATTCAGGAGGCTTTGGGGACCCACTAATGTGAGCATTGCGTTTCTGTAAAAGGGAGAGTGTGAGCATCTCTCCCTTAATGCTAGAGGAACTGCTAAGGATGGAGAAGGACAGAAAGCTTCAACACTGCCTCTCTAACAGGGTAGCTGTGGCCCAGAGAGAACAAGAAAAAATTGTTAAGAGTGGGGAAAGAGCAGAGGTGGAAGGAGAACTGAAACAAAAGGACCCATATGTGGTTCCCACCAGAGGCTGTTGGTGCCCTTAGGCATGCACTTCCCTTTACACTTCCATGGCTCTCAAGCTAAGCACCCCCCCACACACACACTTAACCCTCCCCTGCCCAAATAAAGCAAAGCTAGCAAGCAAGGTATCCAGCCACCCTCTCTGAGGCGTCGAGGCTCCTACCGGGTCACCAGGTGGCTCAGAAGCTGTGTTCCTATTGGCTAACCATGGGCCAATGGGATTCTTGCTCCACTTCTTCAAGAGCTCCTGGATGTCTTGCTGCAGATAATACAGGCAATGACAGGATCGGGATGGAGAGGGAGGGAAAGACAAAGAAAAGAAAAAGAGGGCACAGCAGAGACATACTGGTGGCAAAATTCGTGTCCTGAATCCCCACGCTGAAAAGCCGCCCCACTGGAGGGGAACAAACCCACACCAGAGCTCACAGACTGTGCAAAGCTGCTAGATCTGAGGTAGGAAAGAAGGGAATAAATAGAAACACAGAAAAAGAAAGTTCTGCTTTTAAAGGAGAATATTTCTGGCTCAGGGTTGACACGAGGGGTCCTTGGTGCTCTCTGAGCTTGCTCGCTTTCTTGCAGACGTTTCATTACCCAGCACTGATGATGTTTCCTAATTAGGGTAATGAAACGTCTGCAAGAAAACAAGCAAGCTTAGAGAGCACCAAGGACCCCTCGTGTTCTGATTTTGACCAAAAAGAGCTAAATGTGAAACTGAGATTCAACTCTGATATTTCCTCTGGGTTTGTTTGCATCATGGAAAAAAAAAATACAACGACGATCTGCACCTGACCAAGGCTGGGTCCACTTAAACCTTCAGAAATAATACCGATAAGGCCGGCTTTTGAAAACTTAATGCAAGGCAGCATCGCGTGGCGTGTTCTCAGGGCAGTTCATAGTTCACAAAGAGAGGTGGGCGAAGTATGGCATGGCAGAATTTTCCCATCCTAAAATAACCCATCCTGACCTTAGAACAGGTAGTTTCAACTGTTCCAGACCTGATCCATTCTATCTAAGCCAGGACCAGGCAGTCATTTTGCACCTAGGGCAGGGGTAGGCAACCTTGGCTCTTTTATGACTCGTGGACTTCAACTCCCAGAATTCCTGAGCCAGCATGGCTCAGCTTAGAAACCTCTCCCTTTCCTCTCAGCATGGCTGGCTCAGGAATTCTGGGAGTTGAAGTCCACAAGTCATAACAGAGCCAAGGTTGCCTACCCCTGACCTAGGGGGCTGTAATGCTACGGGACTGACAGGGTATTGTCACTAGAAGGAGTAGGGTGCATTTTCTTGCTCTTTCTTCAAGCGTGCACAGTCTACTAGGGTTTTAACTATTTTGATATTTTAGAGGTTTTTTTAAAAAAAATATGTAACTAGCCACTCTTTGGTCAGCCAGCATGGCTGGCTGGGGAATTCTGGGAGTTGAAGTCCACAAGTTGCCAAGGTAGGAGAGCCCTGCTTTAGAAGGCTGAAGGCTGCTCACTGATTATCTAGTCCAGGGGTCTTCAAATGTGGCCCTTTTATGACCTGTGGACTTCAACTCCCAGAATTCCTCAGCCAGCCATGAGGAATTCTGGGAGTTGAAGTCCACAAGTCATAAAAGGACCAAGTTTGAAGACCCCTGATCTAGTCCAGCAGCTCCCAGCCTTTTCTAACTTACAAAAGTTTGAAATAACGGCAACAAATTATGCATATACACTATAATTTTGAAAACCCACGTTTTCACACCCCCTGGAATATCGTCTCGCACCCCCAGGGGGTGCAAGCACCCTCGGTTGGGAACTCCTGATCTAGTCAATATCATCTCCTCTAAGCTGCAGAAGCTTTCCAAAGATCAGAAAGGTCCTGCTCCTCAACCTTTTTTTAAATACAGGTAGTCCTCAACTTACGATCCCAATTGAGCCCAATATTTCTGTTGCTAAGTGACACAGTTGTTAGTTGAGTTTTGCCCCATTTTATGAACGTTCGTGCCACAGTTGGTAAGTGAATCATATGATCATATGATCCAGGGACACTGCAGCTGTCATAAATATGAGTCAGTTGCCAAGGGTCTGAATTTTGATCACGTGACCATGGGGATATTGCAAAGGTCATATGTGTGAAAAATGGTCATAAGTCACTTTTTTTCCAGTGTTGTTATAACTTTGAACAGTCACCAAACGAAATGTTGTAAATCGAGGACTACCTGTAGTGGAAATGCCAAATATTGCCCACAAGCAAAAGATCTCCTGTACCAGAGCTGCAGCATCTGTCAGCTTTACAGGTAGTCCTCGATTTATAACAGTCAAGACACTTTGGGCTCAATTGAGGACCACCTGTACTTTCTCTCCATTAGATATGAAAGTGCTCTACCCAAGTTGTCCTTCTCCTCCTCCTCCTCCTCCTGCTGAGCAACATTTCTCCAATTGCTGTTCATGGGTTTTCAAGAATAAAAGCCAAAAGCAGTGGAAAGTGACAAATGAGAAAGTCCTGATGTCCATGACACACCCATTACAAAATGGCTGCCTTGCATACAGTTCCACCTATGATCATCATAGGTCTACATCTTTTGTCTGAAAATTAAGATCATTTGCTGGTGCCTTACTCCGCATACTTTCTTCTTCACAGATGCCTCCATGATGAAATACTCTCCTTAAATATGACTCAGTTGGTAGCTAATTGAGTTTTTAAAGATCAGGTTAAATCTTATCTTTTTTGCCCAGAATTATGAGATAAAATCTAGAGCTACTTTAGCTTTTTATCTGGGGTTGTGGGCTCGTTTGGCCTATTTATTTGTTTCCTTTGCTGTTACCTCCTTTTTAAATTGTAAATCAACCTTCACTCAGCCTTCCAGCCTTCCGAGGAAAAATGGGGACCCACACGGTTGGGGACAATATGCTGGTATTTGTAAACCCCTCACAGAATGCTGTAAAGCACTATGAAGTAGTACATAAGTCTAAGTACTTTTGCTATTGCTTTAAGGAGGTCAATCAATCAGAATAGAGCTAGAAGGGACCTTGGAGGTCTTCTAGTCCAACACACACACCCTGCTCTAGCAGGATACCCTATACAATTTGAGACAAGTGGCTGTCCAGTGTCTTCTCAAAAACAGCCAGTGATGAATCACCTACAACTAATGAAGGCAAGCTGTCCCACTGGTTCAGGAGTAGGGAACCTTGGCTCTTTTATGACTTGTGGACTTCAATAATCAGAATTCCTGAACCAGCCATGGCTGACTCAGGAATTCTGGGAGTTGAAGTCCACAAGTCATTCTCCGTTAGGAAGTTTCTCCTTAATTCCAGGTTGCTTCTCTCCTTGATTACTTTCCATCCATTGTTTTTTGTCCTGCCCTTTGGTGTTTTGGAAAATAAGTTCACCTCCTTTTCTTTGTGGCAGCCCCTCAAATACTGGAATAATGCTATCATGTCACCCTTAGTCCTTCTTTTCTCTAGGCTATCCATACACAGTTCCTGCAACCATTCTTCATATATTTTAGCCTCCAGGCCTTTAATCATCGTAGTTGCTCTTCTCTGCATTCCCCCCCCCCAAAAAAAGTCATCTAATTGGACAACTGATGAGAAAGGGGGTAAATGAAACAAAAACCAAACCTGTCAAATATAAGCCTGATCCTTTTACCAACTCTTCCCCACAAACTGAAGGATCTTCCCCTGACTGGATTCAGATAAGACAAAAAAGGCTACTGTTCAAATACGTTACAGTACTAGGGACAGTTGTGCTGCCTGGAGACCAGAACAGTTGGCACCCCTCTCCTGTTCCTTGTATGAAGGGAGAGCAATCCAAGGCTTTCCTATTTCTTGATGCCACCCTCCTCTACACCTGACTGCAGCAGGCTAGCTTAGAGGTGCAGGGCGGGCCAAGTGTTACAAAGGTGTTTCCAACAACATGTGGCTGCCGTCAACTCTCAGAATCAACCACCTGAGACAAATGATATATTTTAACCTAATGGTGAGGCTGGCCATGCCTGACCTGCCTCAATGAACTTTGTCTCTGCCCAACTCACCTTCTCTTCTGTATCAAGCCGGGGACTGGATGCTGAGCGCTTGATGCCGCTGCCCCCCTTGGGGACCCCTTCGTCCAGCTTGGCATCCTGCAATACTCCAAAGCTGCTTGTTTTGCGCAGACTCTGTCTCCATGTGGCTGGAGCTGGCAAACTCCCTGGCTCTGTGATGCAGCTGGGACCTCCAGAGAACTGGTGGAGAGGAACAGAAGAGGAGGGGTAAAGCAGAAAGTGATAAACAGAAGAAGCGGAGAGAAAAGGAAGGGAAGGGAGTCAGGATGGATGAAGGGAATTTTCACTCGGGAAAATGGAAGTGAAAGGAGCAAGGTTGCCTACCCCTGCCCTAGGTGCAAAATGACTGCCCGGTCCTGGCTTAGATAGAATGGATCAGGTCTGGAACAGTTGAAACTACCTGTTCTAAGGTCAGGATGGGTTATTTTAGGATGGGAAAATTCTGCCATGCCATACTTCGCCCACCTCTCTTTGTGAACATATGAACTGCCCTGAGAACACGCCACACGATGCTGCCTTGCATTAAGTTTTCAAAAGCCGGCCTTATCGGTATTATTTCTGAAGGTTCACGAGTCATAAAAGAGCCAGGGTTGCCTACCCCTGGGCTAGACCAAAGAATTCAAGACCTGAATAACTGAGGATTTCTTAAGACAGGGGGCCTCCAAACTTGACGACTTTAAGAATTCCCCATGCTGGCTGGGGAATTCTGGGAGTTGAAGTCCACAAATCTTAAAAGTTGCCAGGTTTGGAGACCCCTGCCTTAAGAGAAGAAACAAGCCCAAAATTCTGGTTTGCAATAGATACATCAGATTCTTAACTTGGTAATAAAGTGGCAACTTTTCATTTTCTTCTCTCTCTTGAGGAATTACAGGAGAAGCAGTGCTGTGGGCATGAAACTTTGGGTGCCAACCTGAGAAGAAACAGAATTGGTTGGATTTCAAGGCAAGAACAGTAGTACTTCCAGTCAGCTAGCTATGGGCTCTGATTTTTTTTCTCCATAGCAGGTGGTGTAAGAAAAGGTCAAAGCATCAGAAAACCCCTTTTTATCACCTGAAAGCTTTTAGAGATTACCAAGGAATAGCTACTTGGCACATCCTCAGATGTTCCAGAGCATGACTAAACACAGCGGTAGGATTTCAGGCTGAACTATACCTCAGGTGAAAGGAGCCAGGACTGTAGTCTTCTCAAAGTAGTTCTTCCTGGAAACATCTCTCTTAAAACGTGCTTTCAGACACCTGCCTGTTGAGATGAAGACTACCACCAACCTCCCAATCTTCAGAAAGGCCTTAAAATCTTTTATATTTGGCAGAATGCATGAGTGCTGGCAGTTCCTGGTTGCTTAGTTAGCTAGATAAGATCTGTGGATGAGTTTTGTCATTTTTATTGTACTGTAAAGTGCTTCAAGTCCCTCTGGGCCGTGTAAAAATTATTGTTTGTATAAACAAATGAAGGGGGAAATAATGAAGGAATGGCCCTAGTACAGGGGTCCCCAACCTTGGCAACTTTAAGATCTGTGGACTTCAACTCCCAGAATTCCCCAGCCTGGGAGTTGAAGTCCACAGGTCTTAAAGTTGCCAAGGTTGGGGACCCCTGCCCTAGTATATAAGCAGCTGCTTAAAATAGGATTTAGAAGCGAACAGTCCTGGGGTCGTTAGCAAGCAACCTCTCAAGCAGGGCTGCCCAACATGCAGTTTACATAAATACAAACATAGCATAAAGGACCACCGAGAACCTCAAGGCTGCCCTCTCCCACTTCTGACAGTCCAGAGTCTTTGCAAGATGAGGCAATCTGTTCCTCTCACTCCATCATGAAGCCCTTGCCCATGTAAACTCCAAAATGGAAGAGCTAATGCTCGTGTCAAGAAGAGCTGCCCAGAATCACAATCAGCACAGAATTTCAAAATGCCGTCAGGGCGGAGGGAGCAGCAAGTCCTGGAAAGCTGCCTCACTGCATCGCCACATTTTTCAGGAAGTTTCCGAAAAATTGTGTCTGCTGCATTTCCCAGGCTCTCCATTCTGGAAGAACTTCACCTTGGTTGACTTATCTGGATATCCTGTCACCAGAGCGGGCAATCTTCCTGCCCGCCCCATCAAGAGCTACATTCCTTCAAAAGTAATGCTGGAGAATGCCAGTGGCAAGCAGGAGATGGGACCAATGTGCTTCCCTCTTTGTCCTTCCCCCTCCCCAGTTGTGTTATCTGTAACGCACTGTTTTCTCTCCTTTCCCATCTTCTTCCAGAGAAGGGACAAACTGCTTATGGCTTTAGAATTCAAGCTCATGGTTCTTGTAGCCCAAGGCCAACCTCCCTACTGAAGTACTACTTGACCCCAGTAGCTTATAATCTTAGCGGCCCTCTTCATTTCCTCCCTTGGGCGTCTTTAAGCTGCTAAACCATTTTCTCTTCCCAAATGCTAGCATTCTTATAATGCACAGATAAAGTAAAACACAGCTCCCCACCGTGCACAGAGAGGAAACTGCAGCATTATCCACAGCCCCGCATCCTGTTTCACACAGTAGCCAGGAGATGCTTGCAGAATCTTCCCACAGTGGCATGGACAGAGTCAGTATTTTCCTTTAATCTTATGCACACCAAAGGGATGAACAGCCAAGAGAACAGCAGGCTGGGGTTCCAGTGAAGAAGCCTCTCTCCACTCCGTCAATGACCGACTCAGCCACCCACACCTCGGTTGCAGATTAAGAATTTTAAGCCCTACTTTGAGCTTCCTGGAGGCAACCACACAAAGACACACCCCTCTTGGCTCCTTCGTCATTCATTTAGGTGGGACACTCACAGCAGCCGTTTGTCCCTTCTGGGGCACCAGAATAATCCGTTTTACGCGAGCATTGTCTCCACGTGGAAGGTACCAGAGGGTTTGGGATAGGCAGCAGAGGCAAAATGAAGGCAAACTGTGGCTGGAGTGAGCAGGTGGAATGAGAAAGCAAGGAGGAAGAAGGAGATGCATTTCACGATGGACGGAAGACACAGGAACAAATGTCAAAACAGGGAAAAGAGGAAAAGAAAACAGAAAGTTCAAGGTATTTTACACAGCGCAGATAAGAGATGACACGCAACAGGATGGGGAACAGAGGCGGAGGAGGTCTGACCAACGGAACGGAAAGGCCTCTTTGCAAATGTAGTCCCTGAGACTTGCTTGTGGCAGCATCCCAAGCACGGGAAAAGTCAGACTCAAGCAATAAAGGGTTAATCAAGCATGCTAGATGAAGGCATGCTAAAAAAAAAGTGCATTAAGTTGAATTCATCACATGCTTTGTGCAAAAGAGCAGGCAACCATGGAGAACTGATGGAGGGCTGGAAGAAAAGAAAAGGTGACATTTCTAAGGGGAAGATTATTTCTTATTTAGAGGTGGGCTACACCAAGTTCAGGAGTACTAAGGTCTCTATTTCCTACGTCTTCTGTGAAATTAAGAGTTCAGGGGCTCCTTTTACAAAGAAAAACTCTGTGGAAAACTTTGCTGAGTATTTGAAAGTTATACGACTCATCAAACATAACCAGCCGAGGCACAATATTTAGGTCTTGCTAGCCTCAGCTGTGCTACTTATCTCCTTGAGGAAAGTTTTTTCTGGACAGAAATGTTGCCAATGAAATTCCTCTACAGCAGGCATGTCCAACACGCAGCCAGCGGCCCAAATGCGGCCTGCACAGGCCACACCAACCCCAGCCCCACAAGGGCAAAAAACATCCTGATACATAACAATACAGATGCGATTGGGCTTAACACCCCTGCTCTACAGGTAGTTCTTAATTTACTACCAGTTGCTTAGCTACCATTCAAAATTATGCAGGAACCTGAAAAAGGGACTTAAAGTCTAGATTCAAAATTCTGACGTCTGCCCCCTCCTCCATGGTCACATGACTGGATTTTGGATGCTTGGCAACTGGCCCACATTTACGGCCATTTGCATCATGTGTCCTTGATTTATGACATTTTTGCTGGAAACTGAAAAAAACCTTCCCTTTTCCAGCAAATATCCCATAGAGAACAAGGGATTTGCTTAATGACCATAGAGTTTGCTTTACAAGTGTCACGTTCGCTTTATGACCACCCAAAAAAGGTAATAAAATCAGGTGTGATCGTGTGGTAATCTGCTTTAGGACCATCACAACTTACGACTCTAAATTGCAGGCTCAATTATGATCGTAAGTTGAGGACTACTGTACTTGTACTCTGAAATGGTACAGTCCAGGGTCTATGAGGATGCTCAGTCATCCAGGTCATGGTTGTCCCACAGGTGCTTTTTCAAGAGGCAACTGAACTTTCTTGTTTTTCTTTGAAGACATTTCGCTTCTCATCCAAGAAGCTTCTTCAGCTCTGACTGGATGGTGGGGAATGGAAGGATTTATATTCCTTGCAGACAGTTGGTCATTTGCATTCTTTTAGAGAGTCATTGAGGCCACTTGGAGCTAAAGAAGCTTCTTCTCATCCAGTCAAAGCTGAAGAAGCTTCTTGGATGAGAAGTGAAACATCTTCGAAGAATAACAAGCAAGTCCAGTTGCCTCCTGAAAAAACACCTTTGTTACAGTCCAGTATTATTCTGCTGTATATGCAGCCTGTGCTCAGGGGCACATGAATACTTCTTTGAGACTAGCAACCTGCAATCCCCATTTAAGCGGCATGAATGAACTGGGATGGAAAAGTGACTGGAACCCTAGCAGGGTTTGTCACCCTCTATCTTGGGCTCTAATAAAATTGTTGGATTTCAGCTACATCACAGCACCTGCAATGATCCTATCTGGACCCACAACTGGAGAAGGAAATTGAGACAACGGAGAGAGGACGTTCAAAAACACCTGACTTCCTTTGCCACCACAATGTCTTGTCTTACCTTTGGGCCAAGAGGACATGGGGACAGAGGCCTAATGGGAGTCACAGACACTCCGTTCACTGCACTGCTGTCTGCTGGGGGAACAGCCTTCACTTCTGCAACAGATGGGGAAGCAATTACCAATCAGCCCATTGTGACCTCTTAGAATGAGGGCCTTGGCTGCTGCATTCCCCCCCCCCTCACCATTGGACTCTGGTGTTTCATCCCCCTCCGAAGCCGAACTGGTCTCCTCTTCGCCCACAGCAATGGTACCCAAGGTCTTCCGCTCCTTTGACTGGTCTTGGACTGAGATCTTTTCTTTGCTGCTCATTCGACACACGGAGCTCCTAGGAGAATCAAAGGAAGAGATGGACAGGAGGAGAAGCTGGGAAGATCTCGCTTGCTTACCCTACCACTGATATATATCACAAATTATGTATGTACAGGTGATCCTCGACTTACAACAATTCATTTAGTGACCATTTAAAGTTCCAACGGCACTGAAAAAAGTGATTTCTGACCATTTTTCACACTTATGACCATTTCAGCGTCCTCATGGTCACATGACCAAAATTTGGATGCTTGGCAACTAAGCCACTGACTCACATTTACAATGTTTCCTACGGCAGAAGCCATTTGAGAAAATGGCACCCTATTCCATGTTTGAACATCCATAAACTGGCCAACAATCCGCTTACAAATCCCAAACTCCTCTATGATGTGCCCAGCATGTGCCCAACGAAGTCCTACTCCGAGCACGACAGCAGACGGTTCTTGCTAGGAGATTTTCTTTCTGGATAACAGACACTTGTAATTTGCACAGGCTCAACATATGAACCACAAATAGAAAGACCAATCTGACAGCTGCAATTTCAAACCATAAACATTTCTGCGGCAAACTCTTGTCAAACTTGCTGTACATCAAATATTCTCCCTCCAAACTTGTCTTGCCACTTTTTGCTGGAGGTGTGATGGCGTGGATTTCACATATCTGATTCCAGGGCTAAAAAAACCTAGATTAAAACCTTAAATTACCAATGTCTGAAAACATAGGCTGAGGGAGTTACGTGGAACTGAAGACTTGGTATTTTCCATAAGAGTACAGTATCTAATAATACTTCTAGTGCTGACCTTCGATGTTTGCTTGTGTACGAGGGGGGCTGTTCCAAACTGGTATCAATCACAGCCTGCTGATGGGCTTCCTTTTTGCTGCGCAACTGAATGATAAAAGGGGAGAGAAGCAAATCAAAACTTTTATTCCACTTGCACAATGCAGCCTTCATCGTTTTTGTTCGGGTGGAATGTGACAAAATCTGCTCCTCTGTATATGAAATACGAGAGGGGCAAACAAACTTTTCAGCAGCTACTGTTATCTTGGAGTGGTCAAGATCAAGGACAGTAGCAAATTATTGTGACTCACACCAAAAAGGCAACAGGAATCAAGCTGAAACTGTGACTGCTAAGTTTAGAGAAGTGCTCACCTCTTTGAAAAGATAGGTCCATTCGTAGCATTTCAGCGCAGTGCAAAAGACTATTTGCCCTCTGCAGTATGATACTTGGAAGCAGAGAAGTCCTATGAGCAACATCTAGAAAGATGTACCAGATCTCAACCAACCACCACTTCCCTAACTAGTATCCTCTTCCAGACGTGTTGGACAACAGCCAGCATGGCCCTTGTGCTTTGGTGTTGTAGTGTTGTAATGTATGATCCTGCAAATCTCTCAGCCCAACTCCCCTGGTTGTTGTGGGGAAAAGAGGAAGAAAAAGGAATATGTTCGCTACCTTATTTATAAATATAATAAAGGCAGGATTTTTTTTTTTAAAAAAAATACTGCTTTTTTAGTGAGCCATGGTGGCACAGTGGTTAGAATGCAGTATTGCAGACTAACCCTGCCCACTGTCAGGAGTTCGATCCTGACCAGCTCAAGGTTGACTCAGCCTTCCATCCTTCCAAGTTCGGTAAAATGAGGAGCCAGATTGTTGGGGGCAAAATGCTGACTCTGTAAACCATTCAGAGAGGGCTGTAAAGCACTGTAGAGTCTAAGTGCTATTGCTATTACTATTTTTAATAAGATGGCGGCCACTGGAGGAATATCAATCTGGGTCATCCCCTTTAAGAACAGAGGCTTTGACTGGCAGTACTCTATGCTATAAGTTAACTGTAGAAGGCCCCAAGTCAGTCCTTAATCTTCAGCCCATGATTCCTATGGGCGATATAGATGATAAATAGATAGACACAGAGATAGATAGATAGATAGATAGATAGATAGATAGATAGATAGATAGATAGATAGATAGATAGACAGACAGACAGACAGACAGACAGATACAGATAGATAGATGATAGATAGACAGACAGTTAGATAGATATCTGTATCTATCTGTATCTCTCTCTCTCTCTCTCTCTCTCTCTCTCTCTCTCTCTCTCTCTCTAGGCGGGGAAGGAGGAAAAGAAAACAGGGGAACCCCCCCACCCCATTCCACTGGTTTCTCATCACATTCTCCCCTCCCTTCCCCCCCCCTCAGATGCACTTTTTTGCAACTAAAAACGCTGCAAATGCTTTGGCTTTTATAGCTCAGAAGGTGGGCCAGGACCTTGAACTCTGGGTCCCTTCAGATGCAGCTTCACCCCCTCCACACACCTCTCCCCCTCCTGTCTTTTATTGGGACAGGCTGCTCCTTCAACTGGTTCTCATAGGAAAACTTCCAAGTTGAATTACAAAAAGAAAGAATGAAAAGAAAGTGCCTTTCAGCTTTGCAAAGGACTTTGAGGCTGATCTGGTTCCAATCCACAGCTGGAAAGGGCAGAAAGCTGACAGGCAGGAGGGAGGCCCATCCTGCTTGCTTTCCCTTGGGAACCAGCCCTTTTCTCTCTTCCTCTTTTTGTCACCAGGCAGTTTCAGAAATGCAACCCTCAGGCTGGCAAAACTCAAGTTGACAGGCATGCTGGCCTCCTTCTGTGACCTTCTGCCCTAAGGGCCATCCGTATTTCTTTAGCCTTCCAGCTTGCGCCACTTCTTGAGGGCCATGCAAAAAGGCAATGGAAGAAACAGAGTTTGGGTGGTGTATCTCGTGTCAATTAAATAACAAATGCACTGGAATGCTAAAAAAAACATTCACCCACATCAACCAAATGTCCAAAACTGTTACATAAAGCAAATGCAGGGTTTCTGGTTGCCTGATCTGTGCAATACACACACACACACCGAGCAAATTAGCATTTCTTAGTAATGGATTATGGTATATTTAGGACAAAGTACACATTGGCATAGGCAAGCTTACACAGCTGACCTTTAAAAAATAAGATTAAAGTCTCAGCAATATATAATGATTGTCAAATTTAACTAAAGCGTGATTAAAAAAACCAAGCTGTAGTAGTTAAGGCAACTCTGATATATCAATGCGCAGGCAAATACACAAATTTTACATTAGAGCTTAAAACTCATCAGGCAAGGCACCAACTGAAAATGTTTTACAATCACAGAACACCACAAAATAGAACTTATTCTATTCAGACAATTTTGGTATAAAATCGATCTGTTAGCAATATCAGACCTGATCTTCTCCATCCCCCTCAAGGGTTTATCATCTTATATATATTTTCAGGGCCAAAGGCCTTTGAAGGCAGCTTGCATAAAAACATAAATATCACATCTTAAGGAATCCCTATAATTAGGTCATTATTAGGATAAATTGTATCAGCAAGCATATAACTGTGCAAGAAATCTGAAATGAATTACTGTAAAGAAAGGTAGCTAAAACAATGTGGAATAAATAGTTCTTTAAAACCGAATTCCGCCAATGAGGGGCTGAAAAAGTTACAGTTCTGATTCAAAATGCATTTATTGGTTTTGCAACTATTATAAGCCCTGAATCCTTAAGGGCTCCTGATAGTTAACAATGAGCATAAAAGATCCAAAAGAAACCCAAAGCACACTAATAATAACAATAACAATAACAATAATAATAAAGTTGGAAGGGACCTTGGAGGTCATCTAGTCCAACCCCCTGCTCAGGCAGGTAACCCTATACCATTTCAGACAAATGGCTGTCCACTTTCTTCTTAAAAACTTCCAGTGTTGGAGCATTCACCACTTCTGGAGGCAGGTTGTTCCACTGGTTAATTGTTCTAACTATCAGGAAGTTTCTCCTTAGTTCTAGGTTGCTTCTCTCCTTGATTAGTTTCCATCCGTTGCTTCTTGTCCTGCCTTCAGACGCTTTGGAAAATAGCTTGATTCCCTCTTCTTTGTGGCAGCCCCTGAGATATTGGAACACTGCTATCATGTCCCCCCTCGTCCTTCTCTTCATTAAACTAGACATACCCAATTCCATCAACCTTTCCTTATATGTTTTAACCTCCAGTCCCCTAATCATCTTTGTTGCTCTTCTCTGTACTCTAGTTTCTAGAGTCTCAGCATCTTTTTTACATCGTGGTGACCAAAACTGGATGCAGTATTCCAAGTGTGGCCTTAACAAGGCATTGTAGAGTGGTATTAATACTTCACGTGATCTTGATTCTATCCCTCTGTTAATGCAGCCTAGCACTGTGTTGGCTTTTTTGGCAGCTGCAGGATCTCTGAAAAATATAGTTCAGTGGTTCTGAGATCACATCTGCCAGTTCCTTGAGAACCTTGGGGTGTAATCCATCTGGTCCTGGTGATTTGAACTCGTCTAGGCTGGACAGGTGCTCACTTACCATTTTCTTGTCTATCTTAACTTGTGTTTCTATTCTGTTTTTTATGGCACTATTTTTGATAGGTTGGTCTGCTTTTTCCCTTTGTGTAAAGACAGATGCGAAAAACGAGTTAAATAGTTCTACTTTCTCCCTGTTGCTTGTCACCTTCTTGCCACTTTCACCCACTAATGGACCAATCGTTTCCTTCACTTTTTTCTTGTTTTTTACATGTTGAAAGAAGCTTTTTTTGTTATTTTTGACTTTGGTCGCAAGCCTTAGTTCATTTTGAGCCTTAGCTTTCCTCACTTCATCTTTGCAGGCTCGGGCTATTTGCTGATATTCTGACTTAGTTATGTGTCCCTCTTTCCACTTTCTATACAATAGAATACAACAATAGAAGCTGGAGCAATTAAATAAAAAAAAAAACACAGATCAAGCATGGCTGGATGGAGAATTCTGGGAATTGAAGTCCACACATCTTAAAAGTTGCCAAGTTTAGGAAACACTGGGCTAAGCCATTCCACCAATTCTCCAAGTGCGGTCTAGAAAAGCTGTTTTAACACATTTTTGGAATATTATTAGAATGGGAGCTAATCTAACTTCTGGAGGGGAATGACATCACTGAAAAAAAACCCAGCTGTCTCCTCATATTACAATTATGGAATTACTAGCAGATTCTCTAGAAATACACATACCAAGTGGGATCATTTCTGGTTGGAAAAGATAGTCCCATCAGCCAAGTTGTCAAGCTGTTAGAAGCCAACGCAGCAACAATGTTACATGACTGCCAGCAAAAGCGGCGTTGTTCTTACCTGAACGCCTTTTCTCAGCAGAGTGGTGTAGAGTCCACAGGATGGGTTAATTATGCAATCCTGCCTAGCAGAACTAAGACAAGAAAAAAACTCTTGCCACGCCTCCCTCTGGGTGTGACTTCCCCAGATTTTTGGCAAATGTTGAGGCGCAAAATGCAGACGCAAGGCTCCAAACAAAAGTGAGAGGAAAGAACCAAAGGACACATGTCTAGACAAAATAAAACAGGGGGGGATGTGGACTCTACACCACTCTGCTGAGAAAAGGCGTTCAGGTAAGAACAACGCCGCTTTCTCCAGCAGATGGTGGTGTAGAGTCCACAGGATGGGACATACCAAAGCCGCTCATGTCCCTGAAGGGAGGGAGTCTAGGCATGTTCAACAGAGGAAACGACTACTTGCTGCAGTACCCGTCTCCCAAAGNTTCTCCAGGCGGTGAGAAGGGTTGGGACAGAAATTTGGCAACACCAGTTCCTGAGATCGATGAAAACCTGTATTAACCTTGGGGATAAATGTTGGGTCCAATCTGAGGACTACCCTGTCCTCATGGAACATACAGAGATCCTTCCTGACAGATAGGGCGGCCAGCTCAGAAATTCTCCTGGCCGATGTAATGGCCACCAGAAAAGCAACCTTCAAGGTAAGGAAATGTAAGGAACATGAACCTAAAGGTTCAAATGGAGAAGAGGTTAATGCCCGTAGCACAAAAGGTAAATCCCAGGACGGGTAACGGTGAGTCGTAGAAGGACCCGTATTTGCAGCCCCCTTCAGGAAGGCACCAATCGCTGGATGGTGAGCGAGGGATTCCTGATTCTCACAAGAGAGGACAGTCGACAATGCCGCAACCTGTCTACGCAAGGTGCTTACCGACAACCCTCTATTAAGACCCTCCAGTAAATATTCCAATACGTTCGGAATAGTAACGGAAAGGGGAGAGAGATCCCTAGAGTTACACCAGGAGCAGAAATTTCTCCAGGTGACATCATAAATCCTGTTAGTTGAAGGCCTTCTAGAAGCCTGGATTACAGATATTACCCCCGAGGAATATGATAAACTAGCTAGACCCTCCCTCTCAAGTGCCAGGCGGCTAGTTGGAGCCACTGAGGGTCCGGGTGTTTGAGATTCCCCTGACTTAGGGCTACTTGGTCCGGAGGGATTCTCCACGGAGGAGAGAGCGAGAGATCCACCAGATCCGCAAACCACGGCCGACGAGGCCAGAATGGGGCAATCAGTATTACCTCCGCTTGTTCCTGTAGGAGCTTGCGAATGGTCGCTGGGAGCAGTGGGAGAGGAGGGAAGGCATAGAGCACGCCCCTGGGCCAGGGACTCCGAAGGGCATCTGTCCCTTCCGCCCCTTCCGATCTGAACCTGGAAAAGAACCTTGGGATCTGCGCGTTTGCCGGGGAAGCAAAGAGGTCTAGGACTGGCTGCCCGAACCTGAGGGTTGCCTCCCTGAACAGGGATGGATCTAGCTTCCATTCTGAATGGTCTATGGTGGCCCTGCTCAGGGAGTCCGCTTGTAGATTGTCCACCCCCGAGATGTGATCCGCTCGGATGGATTTCAGATTGGTTTCCGCCCAGAGACCCAATGCCATGGCCTCCTGCATGAGAGACCAAGAGTGGGTCCCTCCCTGTTTGTTTATGTGCGCCTTGGCCGTAATGTTGTCCGTCAGGATCAGTATGTGTTTCCCTTTTACCAGGGGATAGAATTCCTGAAGGGCCAGGTGTACTGCTCTCAGCTCTAACCAATTTATGTTGTGGGTCAGATCTGACCGTGACCACCGACCCTGGGCAATGTGATTGTTGATATGAGCCCCCCAGCCAAATAGGCTGGCGTCTGTGGTCAGGGTAACCCTGGTTGGCTCCTTGAAGAGTGTACCCCTGGAAATGGCGGATGAAGTCCACCAGAGTAGGGATACCAGCGTCTGGTGTGGGACCCTGACCCTTGTTTTTGATGCGCTGAGGTTGCGTCTCTGATATGGGAGAAGGAACCACTGGAGACTCCGGGAACGAAGTCTGGCCCATGGCACGATGCCTAAGCAAGAGACCATCTTCCCTAGGAGTTGTGAGAGACGCACCAGGGGCACCCACTGTTCCCTGCGGACCTGGAGTGCCAGTGTCCGGATGCTGACCTGACGTTCCGGAGAGAGATAAACCTCGCAAAGGTCTGAGTCTATTAAGGCTCCTAGATGGATAAGTCGTTTTGTGGGGACCGTGTGGCTCTTTCCGAAATTCACGGAAAATCCGTGTTCTTGAAGAGTCCGCAGAGTAATTTTTAGGTCCGACTCGGCCGAGTGAAGGGACCTGGACAACACTAGTATGTCGTCCAGGTAACACTGGACTCGCACTGGCCTCATCCGTAGATGAGCCGCCAGCACCGCCAGGACCTTCGTGAAGACCCGGGGGGCAGAGGACAGGCCAAAGGGAAGAGCCCGATACTGGTAATGCCTGTGTGCGTAGGCAAACCTCAGGAACCTGCGGTGGTCTGGCAAGATTGGAATGTGGAGATAGGCCTCCGTCAGGTCGACGGAGGAGAGGAAGTCTCCCTTCCTGACGCTTGCCAAGATGGATTTTAGGGTCTGCATCTTGAATTTCTTGTAAACAAGAAAGCGGTTGAGACCCTTCAAATCCAAGATGGCTCGCCAGCCCCCCGAGGTCTTTGGGACCACAAACAGTATTGAGTAGAATCCGGTTCCTACCTGATCTGGAGGAACCCTTTCTATGGCCCTGATGTCCAGCAGGTGGGCGATCGCTGTTGTTACCAGGGAGGCCTTTGACCGATTTCTTGAAACCGGACACTGTATGAAACGGTCTGGAGGGTAAGACTGAAATTCCAGGGAGAGACCGTGTCTTATGGTCTCCCTGACCCAGGCGTCCGTGGTGGTGCCCTCCCAGACGTCGCAAAACAGAGCCAGCCGACCCCCGATGGGATAGTCCCCTTCGGCGTCACTTGGATCGCCTAAAGGGCCGCCCTCCTGAGCCCCTGAAGGGACGCTTGGACTGGGACTGGCCCCTGGCTCCTCCACTCTGGCGGTCCTGCTGGCGGTCTTGCCTAGGAAGGTAGGACCGTGAGCCTCTGGGCCAATCCCAGGACTGCCCCCCCTGAAAGGGCTGTCTCCATTCCCAAGAGTCACCCGAACGAAAGGATGACCTGCGGTAGCCGGATTGAGGTCTCCTATCAAATTTCTTTGAAGGGTGGACCAAGATTTTACGTTTGTCCTTGCCCTCAGACACGTGAGGGTCAAGGACAGCACCAAACAAGTTCTTACCGCTGTACCTGGACGTAGAGAGGCGCCACTTAGATTTTAAGTCCGTGCGCCATTGCTTTAGCCAGAGGAGTCTTCGCGACGCCACCGTGGCAGCAATGGAGCGAGCTGAACATTTGGCAGAATGCAATGAAGCATCAGCTACGTATTCTGACGCAGCTATTATCTTACCCAGATTCTGGTGGGCTCTGACCTGGTCAGGCGAAATAAGCGTCTGAAGGTCCCGCAGCCACATGATCGCAGCACGGGCAAAGAAGGAGGACGAGGTGGCTGACCGTATTGCCCAGGCCGAAGATTGATGAGCCCTGCGGCCCAGGAATTCAAACTTATCCTCTGCCTTTAAATACTCAGCCATGTCACCTGGAATGGCGGTGTTGGAAAACAGAGAGGCCAGCGGGGCATCCACGGAAGGAACCTCTAAAAGGGATGCAAAGGAAGATGACACATTATATAATTTCTTATCCAAACCACTAGGAGAAGGCGTGGAAGCAAGAGAAGCCCACTGGTTCTCCACCGTAGACCTGAATACGGAGGGACATGGAATCTGATGATCCTCCTTGACCTTTTCCAGGAACAAAGGACTGGTCTCCTGGGCAGAGGAAGTAGAAGGTGCCTCCTCTTGAGCCGAGGTAAGTCTGACCGTGGCTATGGCCTTGGTGAGTATGGACCGGAAAATGGAAGGATCGAAGAGGTCTGAGTGTGTTCCCTGCTCAGGAACTGGCTCTTCATCCTCCGATAACATGAGTCCAGTTGACTCAATGTCAAAGGAATCACCCTCCCCCACTTGCGATGAAGTCTCTGAAACCTCAGAACGAGGGCCTAAATATTGCCCCTCCTGGGAGGGCGGAACTGGTGTGACGGGAGGGGCTTGTGTCTGTTCCTGGCCTTGGCCTGCATATGTCATAAACTGCTTGAAAGCATGGTGCATAAAGGCCTGAAATTGGCTCTGGGACCACATATCCTCAGGATCCCCAGAACCGGCTCCAACAGCAGGTGGGACACGCCTCGTTGATGTTTGTTGAGACGAAGAAGATAGGGGAGAGGAGGAACGATGAGGCCCAACCTGCTCGGTTTCCCCCCGAGGAGACAGAGGTGGTGGATTTTCCTGTGTAAGGTGAGATTCCAGTGAAGGCGTGTCCACTGGGGGGGGGGAAACCAATCCAACCCCAGTGGCCCTCAGTCTCTGAGCTTTAGAGAATTCTCGTTCCAATGCAATGTGTCTCCTCGAGGCCTCTCGCTCGGCTGATTTTGACCCATCTTTTGATATCAAATGTTTGGTCTTTGCTTTTTTCTTCCTACCCTCCCCTGCTGCTTCTTCTGATCTGCGCTTTGTGTGCGCAGGGGAGACAGTGGTCTGAGTTGCCTGGGGCGAGGAACTGTCTGCCATTGCGTTCTGGGCACTCCTAGACAGTCGTACCCAGAAATGGGGGAAGGATAGTACGCAGATCACGCAGTCAGAGATGGAACACAAGGGATCCTCGCTCTGAACCGCCAACAATGACCAGAACAGCCAGACAGTGCTCTAAAACTGTCTGTACAGGCCCTGTGACAAAAGGTCACTGGCTAATGCAGCAGGTGGGCAAAAAAACAAGAAATCTTCACTCCTCTCCCTATAAACAGGGCCTAAGGAAAGAAACCTTAGGAGATCCCAGTCAAAATTCAGTTGTAAAGAAGAGGAATTGACTCACAGAGTGCCTGAACTAGGTACTTTCTTCCCCCTGAACGGGCCTGCTCACAGGCCAAGGCACCCAGGCAGTACAGGCACGAGCTGAAAAGGTGTCCACCACGTGTCTTGTTCAACAGCAGCAATTTCTGTTGCTCTTTAGTATTTTTTATTTTTTATTATTTATTTTTTTTTAATAAATCCTTATACCTAAACTATTAATGTTCTTATACCTATTAAATATAAATCCTTGTAATTTTTTTTTTTTATTAATTTTATACTTAAGTATTAATATTCTTACTCCTATAACCTATATACAAATTTAGAAATATGCTAAAGGAATTATTTTCGACGGAGCGAAAAGAAAAAGTGCAGAGAAAAGTAGGCCCCTAAATTAATGGCGCCCGCCACGTGGACCTCTAAAATGGCGGTCGCGGTGATATTGGGCTCGCCGGCCACCAGGGAGCTTAAAGAATGGGGAATTAGAGGGACGCGAAACTTCTATCAACTTCCCCCTCCCCAAGCCCAGAAACTTGCTCTTAGGTGCGCAGCGGCCGCTGCGATCGAATGGCGGCGGCGACGAAGCGAAGGCAGCGATCCGAAGAACACAGCCGGTCGAGCAAAGTAGAGAGGATCGCCGTCCGGCGATCCCCCTAGATGGGGCCTGCAGTCTCCCACGCCGAAGCACCTAGGAGCGGCAGGCACACCGATCCCTCTCCGTAGAAGGAAAGGAACCGCAAATTAACTTCAGAGAAGTTAAGGGGAAAGGAAAATAAAAAGATCCAATCCAAACTAAAAGGAAGAAAAACAGAAAAAAGGAAAAAGGCTATGAGGCCTAGTCGGGAGCCTTGCAACAAAAATAAACACGTCTGCTAAGCTTGACTAAGACAAAAAACTGGGGAAGTCACACCCAGAGGGAGGCGTGGCAAGAGTTTTTTTCTTGTCTTAGTTCTGCTAGGCAGGATTGCATAATTAACCCATCCTGTGGACTCTACACCACCATCTGCTGGAGAAGGGCAGTTTCCAAGTGGTCTTCAAAGGCAAATCTTGTGCAAATCACAATGTAGTAGACTAGATGTGTAAAAAGAGTGCAATTTATCTTTACCAGTTCCTCCCAGTACAGGTAGGGATGTAACCGGCACAAGCTGGGCAAAACTCCCTGGTTATGTCCTTCCTCTGTCAATGGATCAATAGCAGTGGGGACATAAGAGACCCCATCCCCCCTAAAGTTATGGGGCTTCATGAATCTAGAATTAACCACTGGAACTGAAAAACAGTCTCTCTGATCCACACTGATAGGAGAATTCTCCCAGTGGTTTCACCTATTTTATCAATTTCGTTTCTTACCATGCGGCTAAATTTTGTTATACCGTCTGTAAAACCAGGCATGCTCTGTGACTGCCTCAACGACCTAATTTTAATCTGATGTTTATATATTATTTGAAATGGAAACTGTTTAATTATTTTAATTATTTTGTACACTCAGAGACTTCCAGTCAGTGATTGTAAGGAAGAGTAGCTTGGGGGAAGACCTGGGATCATCCCACAGGGAGAATCTTCTCAACTCAGCCCCCCAAACTACCCTTTGCAAGATCTCCTGCAGAGGCCTTCTCTCCTAAAAAGTCTTCCAAACCCTGAAGAATCCCACACAGAAAGTGGCCTAAGCACCAGATTTTCAGATGTTAGAAACTTTCTGTACAAATACAAAAGTCTATCACAATGCCCTTCTCTATCCACAACAAAAATGGAATTGGCAAAAAAAGAAGCTTCCAACAACCCATCACTCACATCATTTTGTTTATGCTGCAGCTCTTCCAGCAGCGACAAAGTATCTTCATCTGCAAGATCACAGGGACGCTGGCCCTGTGGGAGAAAAGAAAGAAAATCAAGGGGGGGGGGGGACGACAAGAGGCGTCACAGCAGAATTGCCTCAAAACTCTACCAGCTAGCAAAAGAAGATAAAAAATACAATGGGCACAACAGATTGCCCAACTGCAAATGTCTTCAAATCTCTGCTCCTTCTCCTCCTGCTTCTCCTTCAAATTCGTTAACAGAAATATAGCCTGACTAAACCAAGTACAGGAAAAAAGATCAAGTGATATGAAGAAAGCTATACCGAAGACTGGTCTAATTTTCAGAGTGCTATCTGCTAGCTTCCAGCCATTGTAGTTGTCAGTGAAGAAACAAGTCAGTTTAGTTTAGGGGGAGTCTGTGTGTATGTGTGTGTTTGTAGCGAGTGAAATTTGGGATGTTGGGTAGGAATTTCTAATGGATGAAATGAATGCCTTTACAGCACTTGTTTTGATCCTTCAGCTTTTCTGTAAATAGAAAAAAACTCCCCACGGGGATGTTCTGGCCTTTGGAAAAAATGGAGTCCAGAGTGCAGTCTGAAGCTTAGAGGTTAAAAAAAGAGAGAGAGAGAGAGGGAAGGAGAAAGAGAAAGCATGAGCAAGAGAGAGAAGGTAAATGTGTGGCCTCTAGGACATTCTCCTTTGCCAGACTCCATTACTACTCTACTTCAATCCAGTGCAGTTGGTCTCTAATGAATTTCTGCCAGAGAAGTGAGCATATATGCAAGGCTCCAGTGATCAATTTCAGATTTTTCTATCCCACATCTCCCGATCCTTTCGATATTTTCTACTCTGTGCAACTTTCAGTTGATCAATCAGGCAGAAATGAGGTCATCCTTTTCCTTTAGAAAGAGCCAAAAGAAGGCTGGCCAGGGAGGGGCCGTGGATGCAAAGCACATTTTCTGTCCAGAGGCCCTGCAACTGGCAGTGATTGATTCCCCTTCACTGGTCCCATTGGAAGGACTATATTTTTAAAAAAACAAAACAGGGAAGAGAAGTGGGATAGCGACTATGTTCCACCCCCAACCACCACCATGCTGCCAGGAGTGTGGGAGGTTTGCAGATGTTTTGTGTGAGCATACTTCATGCTTACTGGTGCAACTGGCCTGCAAGAAGCCTAAAGAACCACCCCAATGAGGCAGGAGTGCTACTGTCATAATTAACAGAATATCAGAGTTGGAAGGGACTTTGGAGGTCTTCTAGTCCAACCCCCTGCTCAAGCAGGAAACCCTGTACCATTTCAGACAAAGGATTGTCCAATCTCTTCTTAAAAACCTCCAGTACTGGAGCACCCACCACTTCTGGAGGCAAGTCATTCCACTGGATATACATCTCGGATATATAATCAACAAGTAGCAAGAAACAGTTGGGAAGGGACAGCCTCCTCTCAATTCTCTCAAGAGATATGCCTCTTCTGCAATGAACACCCGATGTACTGTACCTACCAGAACTATTAAAACAGTTGCTTCTGCTGTAATCCAGTTCACATTGATGCAATAACTAACGGATTGATCTTTTTTTAATAAGCTGGTAATGTTTCTGTGTTATTTATTTCTTTAGCAAATTTAAATGGCCCCCCAACTCACACATGATGGCTCCAGGTGGCTTCCAATTATTAAAAATCCACAACATTGCCTCCCTCCCTCTTTTTTGTTTACTTCCTTAAGGTATTTAGTAAGCCTTGGTAAGTCTTGTTAAATACAGCATGATGTTAAAACAAATGGAGTGGCCATCTATTTTTCCCCTCCCCTAGTAACGTCTTCCCTACCTAACACAGATAATTTTGAGAAGGGGAGCTTGCCTTAAACCAGGGGCAGGCAACCTTGGCTCTTTTATGACTCGTGGACTTCAACTCCCAGAATTCCTGAGCTAGCATGGCTGGCTCAGGAATTCTGGGAGTTGAAGTCCACGAGTCATAAAAGAGCCAAGGTTGCCTACCCCTGCCTTATACTAAGACACAGATCTATCTAACCCAGGGGTCTTCAAACTTGGCCCTTTTATGACTTGTGGACTTCAACTCCCAGAATTCCTCAGTCAAGCATGCTGGCTGAGGAATTCTGGGAGTTGAAGTCCACAAGTCATAAAAAGGGCCAAGTTTGAAGACCCCTGATCTAACCCCACATGGCTCTTTATTCCAGCTGGCAGTATGTTTTGCTGCCTGATCTCAGATAGAAAAGAGTTTGATGGCCACCTGGAGTCAATCAAATCTAATACCCTGCTCCATGCAGAAATCCAAATTAAAACATTCCAGACAGAGACTTCACCTGAACAAGCATCTGCCATGAACGTGAGCTCCCCATTTGTCTCTTGTGGTTAGGAGTTTCTCTCCAATGGGAGATGCAATTTTTCCATACCCTGCTATCTGCCCTTCAACCAGCTTCTCTTACCACATTGTTGAGAGCCTCCATGTCGCAGAAGTGCTCAGCCAAAAGCCGGCAGGCCTCCTCCACTCCCCAGTGAGCTGCTGCATGTAGGGGTGCCCAGCCATCTTTGTCCTGCACATTGGTGTCATAGCCAGCTTGCAACAGCAGCCTGCAACAGAGCAAAGCAAGGCAGGGTAAGGGTTCTGGGGCTCCCTTGTTCCTGGAAGAACAGAACTGGGTTGTGGCAGAACAAACAGGGCACATCAGAGGCAAACTGGGGAGAGAGGATTCTACAAATAAAAGGACCTAGGATTCAGGTTTCCAAGTTACCCACAACTGTTAGGGGTAGATTCCAATGGAGAAACAACCACATTTTTGAGCTAAGGTAGGATTTTTTTGAACAAGAAGTGTGGTTAGTGAAGAAAAAGCCAGGTAGGGGTGGGAGTTAAGACCCCAGGTGGTTTGCTAACAAAAAAAGAGTGAAGTGAGGAGTGGGATTTATTGGAACTCCTTTCCCCACCTTTCTTTTTCCTTTTGAAAAGAGAAATCCCAGGTTCCAATACTTCCATGTCGGAAGCACCAAAGTGCTTCCATAGTGAAAGGACTTGCCGCTGACATCAACGTTGCCTGGGAAACAGACCATTGGGGGCTCTTTCACACCCCCATGAAGTTGCCCACTGAAGTGGCACCCATTTATCTACTTGCAGTTGCCCACTTTTGAACTGCTGGATCAGCAGTAACTAGAGCAGAGTTCCCCAACCTTTCCAGCTTGGCGGACTGGAAGGAAAGGGAGCAGCAGGGAAATGCACGCACGTGCAGCCCGAGTGTGCATGCGCAAACGGGGACACGCATGATGGTGGCGCTAGCGTGTACGCGCATGTGCAAATAGGTCACACTCACCTACGGCACGCACGCAGGTACACACGTGCAAACAGGCCGCTGGCGCCCGTGTGATGCTGGTGGTGGTGCTAGTGTCCCCGTGCATGTGCAAATGGGGCTGCTAGTGCCTGCAGAGCGGTGCTACCGTGAGTGGGGTGGGGCTCACCAGCTATTCCCGGGGCCCAGTGGCTAACAGGCCACGGCCCAGTACAGGGCTGTGGATCATAGTTGGGGACCCCTGAGCTAGAGCATGTGACGGGAGCTCACCCTGTCCCACAGCAGCAACAGGTCTCAAACCCGAGGCTGCCAATAGTCAGCCCACCGTTCTAATCTCATGAGCCACTCAGAATCCCAGGTTAAAGAAAAACAGCTGAGATCCAAGATCTCTTGACCCAAAGGTGCTTTTTTTCAGGAGGCAACTGGACTTCCTTGTTTTTCTTTGAAGACATTTTGCTTCTCATTCAAGAAGCTTCTTCAGCTCTGAGAGGATGGTGGGGAATGGAAGGATTTATACTCCTTGCAGACAGCTGGTCATTTGCCTTCTTTTAGAGAGTCATTGAGGCTATTTGGAGGTTTACCTGTGTCCTCAGGGTCACCTGAGTAGTGCAAATGTGTGTGAAGCTTTCTTGGCTCAGCATGCCCAGCTGTCTGCAAGGAATATAAATCCTGCCATTCCCCACCATCCAGTCAGAGCTGAAAGAAGTTTCTTGGATGAGAAGCGAAACGTCTTCAAAGAAAAACAAGAAAGTCTAGTTGCCTCCTGAAAAAAAGCACCTTTGGAACAACCAACATCTGGATGACTGAGAACCTCCATAGACAAGATCTGGTGATTTTCCTTTTTGCTTGAAGAAGGTAAGAGATGGCTAGGTGGGGACCGACATCTGCTTGGCTTTCCTTTTTCCATAAGCCCTGCCTGTGCTTGGAGGACGTGTGGCAAAGTGGATGGGGTCAGAAAACCAGTCCTCCCCAAAACCCTGCTGGGGGGGCAAGGGGGGGGAAGAGAGGGCTAGGAGATCCAATGACTTGTGCTTTTGTCCCTCCAAACACAACTGGGAAAAGGCAGAAGGGGCTCTCATTTTCTTCTCCAAAAAACAATTAACAATCCATACCGGTTAATGGTGAGGTTAACCACAGGCAAGAGTTGCTCAGGAAATTGGAGGCTCTCACCTCATGACCTCGACGTAGCCTTTAGCAGCGGCCACATGGAGGGCAGTGGCCCCAGTTTTGGGATGAGGCTCGTCAGATATTTTGCCAGCATTCAGCCAATGGCGAACATCACGAAGCATCATCTCTTCTTCCTCTCGCTTGGCTACCTCTACATCTACCCCTGAAAGCAAAGGAAATGGTGACGTGAAGCGGCCGAAAAATTCTGAATGGCTGTGCCCACATTATAGTGTAGAAGACAAACACACCTACTTTTTAAAAATGAAATCATAGCAATTGGATCTTTGGAACTTTTCTTTCCATCTCAGAAAAGAAAGCTGGAATCGCATCATAGGGCCAGCACATATTTTGTGATCCACGGTTTTATGACACACCTGTGCAACGAAACTCTTCATATTCTTTGGATTCAAATGCACGATGGATGTCGCAGTCCACACATACAGAAAGAATTCATGCTAATAATTTTGGGAAATTATAATCAGCAGCAACAGCAATACACCTCTGAAGAGGGAAGACATTTACCAGACCTAAATTTAGCCTATTTCTGTTCTCTCTATATATGTACTTTTATATACAGGAATGTGTATATAAAAGAATCCAATAGATCATTTTTACAGCTAGGTAATCTAAACAAAGCCACTATAGGTAGCCCTCGATTTACAAAAGTTCATTTAGCGACTGTTCCAAGTTACAACGGTCTTGAAAAAAGTGATTTATGACTGTTTTTCACACTTACGACCGTTGCAGCATCCCCATGATCATGTGGTCAAAATTCAGAAACTTGGCAACTGACTCATATTTATGAGGGTTGCAGTGTCCTGGGGTCATGTGATCCACTTTGGCGATCTCCTGACAAGCAAACTCAATGGGGAAGCCAGATTCACTTAACAACTGTGTTAACTAACTTAACACCTGCAGTGACTCGCTTAACAATTGTGGCAAGAAAAATTGTAAAATGGGGCAAAACTCAATTAACAAATGTCTCACTTAGCAACAGAAAATTTGGGCTCCATAGTGGTCATAAGTTGAGGACTACTTGTAGTGTGTCCTTTTTTTTTAAATGGTGAAAATTTCAAACAGTTGCCATCTTTCCACAGCCAATTAGCTGGAGAACCCGCTAATAGGTCATTAGAGGAAGCAGAGCTGCATCTGTTGTGGCTGCTTGTGTCTCTTACCTCGTTTCTCAATTTCTGCTCGCAGCAAGGCCTCCATGTTGTCAGCCTCAGCAATGTCCAGTGGCACGTCCCCATCACTATTCACCGCAGCAATGTTGGCACCGTGGTCCAAGAGGTATCTGGGCCAGACAGTTAAGCCCAGTCAGATCCATGGGCCACCCAGCCCCATATCAGGCCTACAATCTCTACAACCCAGCAGAAAAGGGCCATCTGGTTGTCATAACCAGCTTCCTGTAAAGCTTAATTCGGATAACCTAGTGTGCTGTGGGTGTCAAATGCAAAGTTCAAAGACTGTAAACTTTAAGACCTATACACTGACTCATTTTCTCAGGCAAAACTCCCCCTCCCATTCCACTGAAGATGAATGTCAAGAAGATACAGTCAAATTTTGCAAGTTTCCTTGCAAGCTCCCACACTAAATGCAGCCAAGACTCTTCCTCTTTAAAAAAAGATTGCCTAAGGTTACAGTCCTCCAAATGCATCCAGCATCTTTCACTGAGAGTGAAATGTACCAACTATGATCAGCAGACATAGCATCTCTTGAAGTTTCTACAGCTGGAGAATCCAATGTAATACTAGAGTAGCTGCCTGAACTAGCTCAGTGACCAAGTGGAGGGTGTGAAAGGACACACTGCAGTCACCTGCACCAAGAAGGAACTGTAAGGCTGGCTGAGAAATCTGATGTTCTAGGACAGGGGTCCCCAACTCCCGGTCCATGGACCGGTACCGGGCCACTGCGTGTCAGCAACCAGTCTGCACAAACGAGCAAAGCCTCATCTGTGGGATGCAGGCAGCACACAAAACCACACACTCTCCAGTCCAGGGAAAAACCTTTCTCCATGGAACCGGTCCCTGGTGCCCAAAAGGTTGGGGACCTCTGTTCTAGGAGCTTTAGGCAAAAAAATGCACGAATCCTCACCCAGCCCAAACTCACTGTGCAATCTCAATGTAGCTACAGGAGGCAGCGACATGCAGTGGAGTCCAGCCTTCATTGTCTGCCTGGTTTATATCAGCTCCATTTTCCACCAGAAATTCAACCACTTCCATGTTTTCATCAATGCAGGCCTGGAAGAACCAGAAGCTTCATTATCAAACAAATCCAACCCCATCTTTGTCTCATTTGTAATACAAAAATCTTCACCTGCCTTAGGAGAAAAGCCAATTCCAAGTTCCCCTCATCAAATTCTTTTCTTTTAATAAAGATTTTATTGTGTTTTTTTTCATAAACATATGTTAATTTTTCCAATCAACGAGTTGTCTGGGATTAGCTATGCTAATACATATTCAATTCCTAATCCTTCATTCTTTCCTCTAACCAACAATAAAATAAGTCCCAAGTTTGATAATAGTCTGTATCTTCTTTATCTTGCAACCTCATTGTTAATCTGTCCATCTCTGCACATTCCAATATTTTCCTGATTATTTCTTCTTCTGATGGCAATCCTTCATTCTTCCAGTATTGTGCAAAAATTATTCTCGCTGCTGTGGTGATGTGTAAGATTAAATAAAGACTCTGCTTATTAATCTTTTCAGACATTATACCTAGTGAAAAAAGTTCAGGTTAGTTAGGAATGCATTGCTACAGACTTTGGGAAAAATAAAACAAAAACATTATATAAGAATTCCAATGTGGTTATCCCCAACAGAAGCTCTGAAACACCCAAACCTACTGGATATAAATAAGATAATTAGATACAAGGAATTAGTAAATGAACAGGGAAATCTGAAAACAAAACAAGAATTGGAACAAGAGATAAGCAGAGAGATTGATTGGTGGACATTTACACAAATTCAGTCTAAATATACAGAGGACAAAAAATTATATGAAATACAAAAAGAGCCGCAAGAATTGGATAAAATTATACATGGAACAGAAATAAAATTAATTAGCAATATATACAAATACCTATTGAAATATAAAATGGAAGACGAGGTTGTCAAAGACACAATGATTAGATGGGCAAAAAATTTCGGATATAATATAGAATTGGAGAAATGCGAAAAAATATGGAAAATAAACATAAAATTGACTATGTCAGCGGCATTCAAGGAAAACCAGTTGAAGATGTTTTACAGATGGCATCTTCCACCAGCAAAGCTTGCCAAGATGTTCCAGAACAATTCGCCGACATGTTGGAAATGTAAAAAAGTACATGGAACATATTATCATTTATGGTGGACATGCCCAGTTGCGAAAANGCAATTTACTTTCTTCTAAGTATTGAGCAGTTCTCTCTCTTACAGCCTCCTCTTTATCATACAATTCCTTATAGTATTCCTTAATTATCTTTTTTATTTCTTCCTTTTTGAATTGTAAACAACCTTTCCCATCTACTAAGTTATGTATTATTTTCTTCTCTTTCTGTTTTTTAAGCTTATAGGCTAGCCATCTTCCTGGTTTATTGGCATTTTTGAAGAAGTTTTGTTTTGCTCTCTTTATCTGTTCCACCAATTTTTCTGAGTCCAACAAATTTAGCTTGTGTTTTATTATTTCCATTTCTCTTTTCAAGGTCTTTTTCTGTGGGTTTTTTTGTAATTCTATCTCTAGTTTTCTAAATTTTGCTTTTAATGATGAATATTGCTGTCTTCTCTGTTTATTTTTCTTTGCCATATACGTTATAGCTATGCCTCTAAAATACGCTTTGGCTGTGTCCCATAGATTTTGTAGTGATGTATCTTCTTTATTTTCTTTAAAGAAAAATTCCATTTCTCTTTTCGCTAACTCTATGAATTCTTTGTCTTTTAGTATGGATTGGTTTAAAGTCCATCTTGGTTTTTTTTGTGTTCCTTTCCACGTCACTTTTAGAGGATTATGGTCTGCCCATGTACCTATTTCTATCTTAATTTCCTGTATATCCATCCTCAATTCAGAAGTCATCCAAATCATATCAATTCTTGACCAGGATTTATGGCTGTTTGAGTAAAAACTGTATTGTCGGTTTTGTGGATAAATTTCTCTCCAGACATCTTGTATTCCAATTTCCTCTGCCATATCAAAGAAGGAGGCTTCTGGTTTGGTAGAGAATGAGACAGACATGAGAGGCTAGAACTCCAGCCTCTCAGTCTGGTTTTGCTTTGCCCAGCGTCTCTTAAAGGGACGGAAAGTTGCCCTGGAGGGGCAATGAAGAAAGAGGGATACTTCAGGAGCTTGGATCTGGTGGCGACCGATCTGGGCCAACTGTAGCCCCCTCTAAAGGGGCGAAAGAAAGGCTGCCGGGGAGCCGAGGCAGCCCAAGTTGTCTACAGCCGGAAGGGAAGCTATGCAAAACAGCTAATCTTCAACAACGAGCTGAGTCTGGGTGAGCTGAAGTCTTTTCCTTCTCCTTGTGACTGAAAATGTTGAGACCCTGAAAGGGAGAACTTGAAAGAGTAAAGACCCCCAGAGAGACTATTTTTTAAAAGCGGCAGCTTATCATTAAGAGGAAGCCGTTCATGAATATCGGAGTATCGGACTATCGGAGACTGATAAATAAGCCGAGGAGGACATCTAGTGGCGAAAAACAAGAAATAAAAAGAAAAAGGTCTTATATTACAAACGACCTTGGAGAATTTAAGAACAAAACAGTGCCTTGATTTGAGATTACAAGTGAAAAGACTGTTTATAGCTATACTTGTTGACGCTGGCTAAAACCAAATAGACACTATCTGGAAAAAAAAGAACATTTTGGACTTAAAACGTGACTGGAGGAGGTGGATTTGCCTCACAACAGCTGATTTCTGTTTACACTTTGGATATAGGTTTAAGACTGTGAGCCACAAAATGAGTACATCCAATATTTCCAGACTTGTAAAGAAAACTTCTTCGCCGCCCTCTGTTGGACAAGCTAGCCCAACAACTCAGAGTTCTGTTGGTACAATGCTACAACGTGACAAAGCAAGCACTGCTCAAGACAAAATGCAGGCCTCATTAAAACTAATTCAAGAAATGATGCAGAGAAATCATGAGGAGACACAAAGTAAACTGGAGAAAGTAAGTGAAGAAATTCTGGATATAAAGGCACAATTTGAAGCTCAAAATCAAAAGATCATTAAAAATGAACAGAAAATTCAGGAAATGGAAAATAAAACTGAGGACATTGATAAAAAGGTGGAAATGNTCCTTATAAAATCCATACATTTTTACATCTTTTTCATATCTACTTTGTATCTGTAAATGTGCCCACCATGACAAGTTGATTCCCTGATTTTCCAGTTCTTGTTTAGATTTTAAATTCCCATCAGTATTTAGAATATCTCTATATGCCCATATTTTTTCAAAATCTACCAAGTTCGGATGTACAAATGCTTCCATCGTTGATAACCACCCTGGAATTTTTAGATATATTTTAGCTTTAATTTTTTCCCATACTGTTAACAAGGCATTTTTTATAAAGTGATTTTGAAAATACTTATGGACTCTGTTTTTCTCAAACCATAAGAAAGCGTGCCACCCCAATTGTAAATCATGTCCCTCTAAATCCAACAACCTTTTATTTCTAAGCATTATCCATTCTTTCACCCATGTTAAAACAGATGCTTGATAGTACAACATCCATTCCGGCAGCCCAAATCCTCCATTTTCCTTAGCATCTTGTAATGTTATCATCTTAATTTTAGCTTTCTTCCCCTGCCAAATGAAGTTCAAAATTAATGAATTTAAGTCTTGAAAAAAATTTTCTCAAGTTTTATTGGAATTGTTTGAAATAGAAATAAAATCTTTGGCAATACGTTCATTTTTACTGTAGCAATTCTTCCTAATATTGACAACTGCAGATTTTTCCATCTTTCCAAGTCTAGCTTTATTTGCTTCAATAATTTTGTATATTTGTCTTTTATTGACGAGCATACCTGTTTTCTCTAGCATTTGCCTTTTCTGTTTATCTGTAAGGTTCTTAACTATTACTTTAGTTTTTTCTTTATTTATTTTTAATCCCGCCATTTCTCCATACTCTTCTATCTTTCCCCATAGCTTAGGAATCGTCTCTAAAGGTTCTTCCAAGATAAATACTAGATCATCGGCAAATGCTTGTAACTTATATGATTCATCTTTTATTTTCAATCCTTTAATTTCTATGTCCTGTCTAATCCTTCTATTTAACACTTCCAAAGTAAAGATAAATAATAATGGAGATAGTGGACACCCTTGTCTCGTACCTTTTCTTATCTCAAACCTCTCAGTATAATCTCTATTCACTATCACTTTTGCTGTCTGGTTGCTATATATTGTTTTTATCATATTTGTAAAGTTCTTTCCAAAATCCATTGTTTGCAGTTGCTGAATCATGAATTGCCAAGAAACATTATCAAATGCCTTTTGAGCGTCTAAAAATACTAATGCTAATTGTTTCCCTGGATGTAATTCATAGTATTCTAATACGTCCATTATCACCCTTAAATTGTTTTTGATTTGTCTCTTTGGTAAGAAACCGTTTTGATCTGGATGTATGAATTCAACTAAGTATTTTTTCAATCTCTCTGCCATTATTGAAGTAAAAATTTTATAATCCACATTAAGTAATGAAATCGGTCTGTACTTCTTAATATACGTCAGGTCTGAATCTTCTTTTGGTATCAAAGTAATATTTGCTTCTATCCATGTATTTGGAAGTTTAGCCTCTAGCAATAGTCCATTACAAACATCTTTCAGTGGTTCGCTTAATATGTCTTGTAAATTTTTGTAAAGTTCCACCGGGAGCTCATCTGGGCCCGGTGTTTTTCCATTTTTTTGTCGTTTTATGGCCTCTGATATCTCCATCATTGTTATTCTTTCTTCTAACATAGTTTTAAATGTCTCTGGAATTTTTGGCAATTTACTTTCTTCTAAGTATTGAGCAGTTCTCTCTCTTACAGCCTCCTCTTTATCATACAATTCCTTATAGTATTCCTTAATTATCTTTTTTATTTCTTCCTTTTTGAATTGTAAACAACCTTTCCCAT
>NW_015390553.1:22582-25495 GCF_001527695.2 Protobothrops mucrosquamatus | reverse complement strand
ATTCAAGAAATGATGCAGAGAAATCATGAGGAGACACAAAGTAAACTGGAGAAAGTAAGTGAAGAAATTCTGGATATAAAGGCACAATTTGAAGCTCAAAATCAAAAGATCATTAAAAATGAACAGAAAATTCAGGAAATGGAAAATAAAACTGAGGACATTGATAAAAAGGTGGAAATGTTATTGCAAAAGAATGAAGAATTAGAACAAACAAATCAAGAGCTGGAACGAGCCATGGCAACGGTAGAAATGGGAAAAGCGGAACATTATTTGAGATTCCAAAATATTCCTGAAGATAGTGAAGAAAATATAGAAATGGTGATTATTGAGTTATTGGCAGAACTCCTAAATGTAGATAGAGCAGACATCCAAAACGAGACGGATCAGACATTCCGCATGAATTCAAGCTACGCAAGAAAAAATAGACTACCAAGAGAAGTACATGTGAGATTCATGAAGAAATCAACAAGAGATGAAGTATTGAGAAAAGTGAGAGAGGAACCATTAGAATACAAAAATAAAGAAATTGTGGTCCTAAAGCAGATACCCAAGAGGGTAAGGGATACTCGGAGACACTACCATTTTCTAACTAAAAAGTTGATTGCTAAAGGAATAAATTTTAGATGGCTAATGCTGGAAGGCATTCTAATAAACTGGAATAATACAAGATATCGACTGGATTCAATTTGGAAAGCAGAGGATTTCGAAGTAAGAAATAGAGCAACTTTGGATGAAGGACTGTATCAACAACAAGGGGACAAGCAAACAGGAGAGACTGCCCAAGGAGCAATGGCACAAGCAGAACAACAGAAGGAGAAAGACGAACAAAAGGGTGAAGGGGAAGGAACTGCCAGAGAACAAAGGATTACAAGATCGACTAGACCAAAATATAAATAATGGAAAAGGAAATGGAGAAAAAAATGGAATTTTTTCGGTAAATGTAAATGGACTAAACTCTCCATCAAAAAGAAATAAAATTTTTAGGAAACTACAGAAATTAAACACAGAGATAATTTGTTTACAAGAGACACACATAAAAAAACAACATTATAAACTATTGGAATACCCGAAAGTGGGGAAGCTTTATTACACATCAGCACAACAACAAAAAAGAGGGGTTGCTGTATATGTTAAAGAGACAATAGACTCTAAATTAGTATACTCAGAGGAAGAAGGAAGAATTGTAATGGTTGAAATATATCTATATCAAAAACAAATACTGTTAGTGGCAATCTATGCCCCAAATAACAATCAAGAACAATTTTATCAAAGATTACACAGGAAACTAATAGAAATGGAATACCAAAATATTTGTTTAATAGGGGACTTTAACGCGATAGTAGATAGAACAATGGATTATAAAAGTAACAAAACAGGAAAACCCGCAAGAAGAACCCCCAAGTTCCCCTCATCAAATTCATCACCCTCCATTCCTTCCCCAGTGCCACAAACACGTACCCCATAGTAACATGGCAGTGTTTGGGCCATGCAGGGTGGACGATGGTTAAAATGGCAACCCTTGAATGGGGAAACAGAACGCTGTAAACATGTAATAGATTTTACACGAGATTAGAGAATAGGACTGAAAAACTAAAGTCCCTGGGAATTTTGTAATATTTGTCTTGCTTTCAGTGCAGCTGGCGACCGAAAATGTTATCATCCCAACTGGACAGGGGGCATGTGCATTTGACAGGGAAATAAACAAGGTTTTCAAGTAATAAGAAGATTGTGGCAGAGGCACAATTACACAGTAGGCCACAGAATAAAATCTCTGGCATAGAACGTTTTGATGAAAAAGTGCAATAGGCTTCTAAGACGGGAACGAAATATGTGGGTTATTGGGAAGGAGCCTTGAGAAGGTAATCTAACCGAGTGATGGAAATTCTGTGGTCCTCCAGAGATTTCTAAACAACCCCTAATAAAACCAGCCAGGGACTTCCGGTGGCAGGCGACTTCGTCGGACGCAGCTGTTTGCTGCCTCCCGCCTGTTTCAGCGTAAAAGCCGTTTTGACAGCTAGCATCAGCTGTCAAACGGCTTGATACCCTTCCCCTGGGCATAAGGGGATAGGTGAGCTGCCCGGGGTAGGAGTTGAGTTCCCGAGTCGTCCCTTGTGGATGATGTAGGTTAGAACTCCTCCGGAGCCCCGAGGTTTACTCCGCGATCCAGGACGCCTTCGCTTTGGCGAAGCTAGAAGCCGCCGTCACTGCTGCAACTTAAACTGAACTGTGAGTTTCTTGTAAGCAGACGAACCGACCCTGGAAGTTTGCTTTTTATCTTGGACTTTGCTCTAACTTGGTTAATAAGCTCTTCCCTATACTTGAGGTGGATTGAGTGAAAGTGAATTTAAAATGGCAATGGACTGATACTTTTCAGCAAGAAGTGAAAGTGATTTCCGGTCTGGAACTTTTGTTACTTTTAACATGCTTATCACCTGTTTTGGCTGAACTGTTTAAAACTTTTTACAACTTGAAATTTACTGCTAACATGGCTTCGAGAAAAACCGTGCCTTCAACTTTAAAATCAACTACATCTCCGATGTCACAGCCACCCCAATCAACTTCTAAAATTTCTCATCCGCCACCCCCGCCATCTTCTTCACCTCCACCGCCCTCTGGTAGAGAGTTGCAGGATTTGATGTCTGTAACTATTAAACAAATGACTGAGATGTTTCAAGAGATGGATGCTAAAATGCAAAATAGATTCGATGAAGTAATACAACAACAAGATTTATCGCAGAAACATGAGGGCTTTTGTATGAATGTGACAACCGCTTTTCAAAGTCTGGCTGAATATGTGGACGCGGTGGCAGAAAGGGTGGAGGAGAACGAGCAGAGAGCAGAAGTAAGTGACCATAGACTTGAACTTGTAGAGGAGAGTCTGGAAAATGTTAAGACTGATGTGTTGATTGCTCA